>NW_027263839.1:0-177653 GCF_044049435.1 Aspergillus pseudodeflectus | reverse complement strand
CTCCTCCTCCTCCTCCTCCTCCTCCTCCTCCTCCTCCTGTTCTTCCTCACTACCTTGAATCGCCAAGTAGCAGCCCAACATGGGTTTCAAGACCTTCATAACAAAGTGCCATTTCAACTACCAAGTCGCCAAAGCCAACCGCGACCGCAATGCGCGGCCATCCTACTACAACGGAGATCGCAACGTGGCAGAACAATGGATCCCCAGGTGGACGAAAGAGGAAAACCTAGGCATCGCCATCCTACAGCGTCTTCAGCATCTTAGTCACTTGGAGAATAAAGTCTCAGAAGCCGAGAACAAGAATGGAAACGGAGACCAAGACCTCAAAACCATTCAACGTGAAACAAAAGAGCTGCGGGATTCGCTCATAAACCACCACCGCAGACTGGAGGAGCTGCTGAATGACAAACCTGTGCATGGTAAGTGGATTCGCGCGTTTGATCTGGAAAGGCAAAACAGGGATCCGGTACATGGAAGGCCAGCGATTTGGTGGAATGATCGAAGGAAATGTGCAGAGTTAGGAGTGTGTTGTGGAAGTCTCTGTGGATGTTGTGAGAAGCCGCTGAGGGCGTACCTCGATCCAGAGAACAGGATGATGGTTGGTGTGTATGGCCACTGTACATCGGAGTGTGGGTGCTGTATTTGTAGTCGGCGCTGTTATTTGGCGGCTAAAAGCCTCCCCAATACTACCCTGGGCAAGTATGCGTGGTCCTAGCTGAGAACTATTGCGTTTTCCCTTGATTTGTTTGGTCGAGTTATCGGCTCTGCTTGGCTTCCTAGAAATTGGAAATTGTTGGTAATTTCAAACATTAAACGGTCTTGTGATGGATCTTTAAGACTGAGAGACTATATGACCGTCAACAATCCTTCCAATAATTACCAGACGGGTCATCAGCCTAAACTAATATACAAAACAAGAACGCTTGGATGAGCCGCCAAAGCAACCCAGACGCGCATTCTGCAAGTATCCTCTTCCACCTCTTCTCCTCATGGTATCTAGGCAAAATAGCTCTTCCAAAGGACTCCAGAGAGGTCCTCAAGCTGATCCTGCGTAAATGCCTATAGTAGATTGTTAAATCAGCTACTTCAGTATCGCTGGGCATCTGTGAACTTACCTTTGCATCAATATGCCACGTATCCTGTCTCGTCTTCTTGAATTCACTGATAATCGACTTCACACTCGATCCCACAATGCCAGGGTCACTGGCGGCCCGGACACTGAGCGTAGCCAGTGCCTCAGGTATCCACGTAGGAGGTGGGCTGCTGTACGGGAATGCCTGGATAAGTGCGCCGAGGCCAAGGACAGCTCCGTGCCTAGAAATGATGAGCCGCGTGTGTTCGGGCGTAGGTGTGCCGGCTCCCGAGGAGATAGGTGTGGAAATGCCGCTGGTACTACGAAGCATCTTTGGCCGCTTGGGAAGAGGGTTCTCAATCAAAGTTTTGGCGAAGCGCTTCTTGAAGCGGTCAACTATTTCTTTGCGGAGGGACTCGGGCGAGCAGCGGACCATTCCCGATAGGGTTGCTGAGGCGCCGGCTCGGACTTCGTGCTGGGGGTCTTCGAGCATGCTTGCGACACACTCGAAGAGCTTGTCACGGTCAGCCGCGGAGAGTAGGAAGAGGCGGCGGAAGTAGATGATTTGAATATTGATCATGATGCGGAGCCGCTGGTGCCAGGAGGGGGATGTCTGTCCGATGCGGATGAGGGTTTTGATGAATTCGGAGTTTTGCTCGGCGGGGTATGGGACGTTGGGGAGATGGCGGAAAACATGATATGCGAGTGATTGGAGCTCTGGGTCTTCTTTGACATCCATCATGTGCAGTAGTTGTCCGGTAAATACCTCTGCGAAGAACGGGGCAAGTTGAGTGCACTCGTGGGAGGACAAGGTGGAGTCGAGCCAGAGGAGAATGGTCTTGCTTCCCGAAGTGTAAGAGGACGGTGTCTGTTGACCAGGTGTTCGCTGACCCCGCCATTCCTCAATCTGTTTGAAGATACCATGGATCATCTCGGAAAAGTCCTTGCTCGGTAGATATGGATACGAGCCGACCGACGACGCAGACTTCTGATCAGTAAGCAGACTCTTGATGTCCGCATAAGACTCGTGATATCTCGTACGGAAGATCGTCGCGAGCGTTTGACCCATCGCTTCACGAACGCCCTTATATGGATGATCAAGGTGGGCAAGGTAATCCTCGACAATTGGCTTCTCAAGTCGGAAATGCCAGCCTGCGTCAATGATTGACTGGTGCAACAGGTTGATCTTAGAGCTCTCCTTGAATGCTGCATTTGTCGACATGTCCAGTCTGAAGCTTGCCAGCCAGTCAACCAACGGCCAGACCCGACGCGGGTCGCGGCATTGGAGGATCATATGGAGGAAGGTGGTCCAGTATCCAGAGTTCTCCGGAGTCAACCCATCAATGAAGATCTTTTGTACAATCGGGAACGCATACTCCCACACCAATGTCCGCTTTTCAACACTGGTATCTGTGACGGAGCTGACGAGCGCTCCAAGAATCTCAGCAGTGGCTCGGTGCTGGTGCTTATCGCTGCCATCTTCAAAGACAGCCTCGATTTCCTCCTTGATGTCGTCAAAGGTCGCAGCTGTGAGGCCATCTCTAAGCATCAACTCAAAGGCATAGAGCAGCAGCATCGCACATGGCATGCGGAACTTATCCGCTGAGGGATCGCGAGGCTCCTGTTTTAGGTACATAAAGAACTTCGAGAACCACGCGCGGTTGAAAAGTTTCCCCATGTGCGAGCGAACCTTCCATTCCACGCCATCGTACTCAATATCACGCTCAACATTGGGCTTGTAGCCTGGCATATAATCCGTCCACACAAGCCATCCAGGGAAATCATGGTCAATGTAATAGTCCGTCTCGGGGTTCGCAAAACTGGCAAGGAATTCTTCGGTCCAGCCCTTTTCGTACCGCTTTGTGGCAACCCTGATCTTGGCGGGGAAGTTCTGGTTACCCAGGATGTAGCTCTTGTAGTCGTGGTTGCAGATTGCGCGCACATCAATCATTGTGAAGAGCGCAGTGAGCCCTTGTGAGTACATACCGCGCAAACCGGGGTGGTCGTCGATAGAGCCTAGCGTGACGAGCTCCACTAGATTCTCACTAGCGATGTAATCGAATCTAAGCCCCATTGAGATCACAATGGTCGCTGCTCGACTGGCGACCTTCCAGTGGGATACCTTGGCTAGATTTACCAACTCCTCGGCTAACGCTGCCTTCTTCTTCTCGATAAGAGCACGCTTGTGGTTGAGCGCATTCCGCTTCTGCAGGACTTGCTCATTGACATCTTGCGTGGTTGGAGCGATAGAGTCGATGATCTCCCGATCCAGTATGGCCATCCGCTCCGAAGGACGGCCATAATCCATTATCTGGTACACCACGCTTGAGCATATTCGCTGTACCGAAGGCTTATCCACCGCACTCGCATCGATGAAAGCTCGAACCAAAATGGGTGCGTATTTCCAATGCCGGCCGACAGTCTTGGCGACGCTGCTGAGCAATAGAGAGAATAGCGAACCCTTGATCCGTGCATAGTCATTCTCCTTGATACCATTCTGAAGAGCTTTCAGAAGCGGTGGTATAACAAGCAGACGAGAGCCCCATACAGCCTTGAGAGCGGATTCTCCTGCTGTTTGAGCGTTCCGTCGAGTCTCCGTATAAGCAGACACGCACGACTCGGCGAGATCCAGCAGCAAGATTTCATCTAGTTTAGAACGACACCGAGGAGCTGCGTTGTGCCTCAGTCGTTGCAAGTGGTACATGTTGGCGCGCCGAACAAGCAGGGGTCGCGGATAGTCCTTCCGTATTCCACTCATTTTGTAAGGGTGAATGTCGGCCAAGAGAAGGCGTGTCACTCGATCAAGAACATGAGCGGATCTCTCAATACCAACGTCAACAAACCAACATTTGTAAGCCGAGTAAAGCGCACTGAAACAGGGCACATCATCCTCCTGTTTCTCGCTCAGATACTTGTGCACGTTGTGGAGAACCCAACCGGCTCGTTCTCGAATATCATGAATAGTAGTGTAGACAGGGTCGTTCTCTTGCAGCGGATAGCCGGTCGGGTAGATGAATGTCTCTCTTATAGTGTCTTCATCAGAACTGTCGAGCATGGAGTCAGGTTCTTCATCTCCCTGGTCTGTACCGTCGACGGCATCCGACATATCGACGTCCTTTGACTTGTCCAATACTCCATTTGCCCCACTATCCTTCGTAACAGACGCAGCTTTAGCATCAAAAAGCACAGAGATACCCGACAAAATCAGCCGTAGTAGAACCAAGTTTCTTATGACCTCATCTGACCATTCCTTGCCGATACCGTCACGCCTAACACTGGAAGAGTCCTCTGTCAAAGCCGAAAGTTGTTTAAGAGCAGACTCTGCTTGGTTCTGAAAGAGTTCTGCAGCAAATTCGATCTCTGGCCGCTTCGGGACATGCCATTTGACAGTCAAATTCTGTGGGTCGGGTCGATAATTCCAATGCTCGGGCTGTATCCCGTTGGCAATATCCTCCGGTTCATACAGTGAGTAGTCCGAGGTATATGTTCCAGTGAGATTGAGCAGGAGATGATGGATAAAGTTCGAGACATGGACTGTCGGAATACCCCTGCATTTCTGCTGCATGTAGACGGCGATATCGAACAGTTCCTTCTTGTGAGCCAAGACGGCATCCCCAACGTGCACGACACACATGCTAAGCATGCTCACATTCCACACCAGACCCCGATCGCGTGGAAGCACATCTGTACCAGTTGTACGAGTTGAACCGGCTCCGTTATCATCGATCTCCGTACGAATCGCCTGCGTCAAGACAGGGATGAACCGCTTCAAAGCCCTTTCAGGGTTGACTTTGCAGACAGCGTTACAGATAAAGGCCATTGCATCACGGGCTTGATGAATAACATGGTTAGAGACAAAGTCGACGACCTTGGACAGAGCAATCTCGTAGTAATCGGGAGATAAGGAGGAGAGCAGAGGCATGAAGGTTGCTGGAAGTGTATTCACGATATTTTCTTCGGGAGACCCGTTTCGCACTCTTGAGACGTCGGGGAGGTTTTCTAACAGGGTGAACACTCGACCCAGGAACGAGATAATGAAATCTCCAAAGCCACAGGTGGACGAGCGGAGGATCAGTTCTTCAGTCTCATCACTCAGCTCTGTGTCGTAGTTCAATTGCACTTCAACACCTTCTGCCTCCATCCTCTCCATCTCCCCGGGAATCCATTGCATCGCAAGCATATTACTATTGATCTCTTCTCGTCCCTGGGTCAAGTCTGCCATCGGGATATTGTAACAAGCAGACTGCATGAATGTCAAGGTATGAAGAGACTTTTCAAGATCGTTTGCGTCGATGCCGGGTAAGGCCATTCCCAACAGGGTGGTAAGATGGCAACGGTATCCCTTGGTTCTGGCGATAATCCGTGCAAGAATCTGAAGAGCTCGAAGGGATGAAGTAGTACGGTGAACCTCTACTAGGCCCTGAAGGGATGGGTAGATGCGCTGCAAAGCTCCGGGAAGAATGAGATGTGGTTCCAAAAATGCTAGGCCTTGAAGCGTGGATAGCGAGAAGCTCATCGCGGTGGCACTTTTAGAATAGATACCCATGAATATAACATCACGCATGCAGAGCACGAAGCGGCGCTTTAAAGGCTCGTTGAGCCTCCGCTCTTCGGGCACCTCCATCTCTCCGCTCTGTTCTCTGTTCCACCGCATCACAAAGAAGTCCGTCAGGTAGTACACGAGCTGAGCCAGGGTCTTGGTCCAGCTTCCAGAGTTTGACGGGTGGAAGAATGTCTCTACAGCTTGAATGAGACCTTCGAGTTGAGTGAGAATAGACTCTTCCTTGTCCAGGCATGCTGGCGACAGAGACATTACAATCCACCTTGCAATGTGATGCGCCACAGGATGTTTCCGAGAATCTCGATCAAGCATTATGCCTAGTCCGGATGAGATATCTACCAGCGCACTGTAAGGGGATGTAGACTGTCCCACTGGAATCTCCAAAAGCCTCAAAATGGCTGTGAAGATGAGCGACGATTGCTCCCTTGTGAAGATGCCGTACTCGGAAAACGGAATATGACCGGCAGGCAGTGCATCCCGGGCCAAGCGAGAAAGGTAGTCTAGGAATGTCTGATCAAATGTCTTGGAGCGGCTAACCAGCGACCAGAGGTGGAAGTAGGTTGGCATGTAATGCTGCGGGAGCAGGTCCTCTCTTGACTCTGGCGGCGGAGATGTGGGAAGGAGTAGGTTGATTAACCCAACCACAACAAAGGCACCCTCGGAGAACGAGGTGCTGTAGTGCGGCAGGAACTCCTCCAGCATGGCTGGTAGCTCACATGGGTCAATATAGAGTTGAATAAAGGCACAGAGTTTCGTCAAGGTTTTCACGTTTCGCTTTAGGTTTGACGAATGTACCAGTCCCGACTCTGTTGGCAGAACGAAGGCCTTTATTTCTCTGTACAGAGGCTTCCAGTCTAATGTGAGGTCCTTGATCGGTCTAAGGTAGTGCTTGCGCCTAGGACTACGTCAGCATTGGCAGGCGAATGGTATGTGCGGCTTGGGGAGGCCACTTACTTGGTTAGGAGCATAAACATGCTGGCAAACCGCTCGGAGACATTAGGGTCGATTCCAGGAGCAAGAGTGAGCTCATAATACAGCTTGACAAGCTTGATCCGCTCGCTGCGAGTCGGGTCGAACTTGAGTGACAGCCATCCTCTTAGCTCCCGTGTCCAGTGCACCGCACCAGGACTGAAGTCGCCTGATTCCACGGCGACATAGAGATGAGTCAGTATGTCCCGCAAGTTTTGTTCTCTCTGTGCTTCGTCCTCAAGCTCGTACGGCAAGTATTTGAAGTAAGGGTATGTGCGAGGTCGGACCCGTGCCTTGGGCTCGCCTTCTCCGTTGATGCCGTCAGGTTCACCACCCGGAGAGGTGGCTCGCGAAATCATATGTGCATTGTGGAAGTTGTCGGGTGTAAGGATCGTTTTTAGGTTCGGATTGTCCATAATCGTCCAGCTCGTGCGACGATTATCGTAGGTGCAGAAGTGAGGAGTTTGGGTGGTGCGGGAAAGCTCTATTATCACACACTGATGTCAGCTACCACGGCTTCCAGGAAACCTAACGCAACGCAACGGACGGCACTATACAAGGAACATTAAGCTTGTATCCAGATACTAGGCTATAGAGTTCGATGCCCAACAGTAACCTGCTGCGAGCGTTTTATTCGCATTGGCCAATTTCAGTAGGCCTTGGCTATGGCAGAGCGACCGGAAATGGATAGCTGTGAATATATGGACCGCGGTGTGGAAAGTCGTCAAAAAATATATTCCCAATAGTAGGAAGTTTCTTGGAATAAATCTCTCTCTAATTACAAAAGAGTAATCCGGGAGATGAGGGATAAAAGAAGCTCACGCGCGACAGTTGACGAGAGCATCCATGAGATCGCTTTGTGGTGTCAGGCTGCGGATGACATAATGCATCCTACGTAACGAAGCTCGCAGCCTAGACCTCCGGTTGATAAGCACGTGACTTGCTTCGGTATATAGTAGGACTTCAGAGGAGCACGGACGACGAGTTGAAAAGGTCCGTCTGGCCTTCAGTAATTGGTCCTTCGATTTTGGCTCACACGGCAATAGCTTGTTCATCGTGCTTGGGCAAGCGCTCAACCAGACGCTTGCCGGAGTGAGCAGGTTGGTCAAGCTAGGGTACGAAGGGTCGACATAAATTTATACAAGGAATAGTGGAGACTCTGCTTCCTCTCCCAAGCTTACTTTGATAAGTGACCATTAGGAGTTTCAACTACACCACCCAGCTATCTTCCACATTGTACCATTCACAATTCGTGATTTAACATATGTACTAGGTATCGTGACTTGCATTGATATCATAAGTGCTGAGCTACATTCGCTCGTATATATGCATGCGCCATGCCTGTATGCAATTGCCAGGTATAATTGAGAGGAGACGGCCTGCGTGAGCAGACTATGTATGATGGGTTTTCAAACGCTGAGATATGCAGAATAAGAAGTCTCATCCACTACAGAAAGCACCAGGCTTGTTTGAATGTGCCAGGAGAACTTCTTCCACCTCTTCAAGAGGGTTGAATCAAAATTTTTGTGCAAAATTGGAGCTGATGAGCTCAATCGTGATGGTGCCCGCCTTTTCGAATTAAGAAGTCGAAGAGGTTACTGAAACGGTGTCGACGCTTGCCTTTCGTCGGCCGCGGGGATTCCGATTGATTACTGAGTGTCTGTCCGTCTTGCTTCGAACGACGTGTTGATTTGGGTTGCGCGGGTGTCAAATCGAGTTTCGTTTCTTCCCTCTCCGTTTTTCGCTGTTCAGATCGAGACCTTCCATTTCGTCGAGTTTTGGGCTCGGCTGATCCGTCATACGACTGACGCGGGCTGCAGAGCGCGTTATGCCGAGTGCTCGATGAATTACGCCTGTTGGTCCTTTCAATGAAGGCCGCGCCGGTGGAATTGGAGCGCTTTGATAAACTATTATACTGAACTGACCGATCCGTTGTTGGGCTCTGGTGAGAGGTCCGAGTCCAGGTGACTACCCGGCGGTTCGAGTCCGTCGGCGCTTGCTTATCCTGATCGCTGTCTCTTCCGGAGATGGCTCGGTCGTCCTCGCCTGTTGATGTAGGTTTTGAGACACTCGGAGAACGGACAGCTTTCGGACTCGTCGCAGCGTCATTGTAGCGAAAATTGTGCGACCACCCTTCCCGGAACGCAACCCAGATCCCCGTAACGATGATTAACATGCGGAGAGCCTCATCAGTTTCAATCACCTGCTGGTCCAATGGATCTTCAAACTCGGAGTTATCACTAATGACCGACATGGCAGATGTGGGTGAAGAAGGCGCAGTAGAAGGTAATGAGTATCGGTCGTATACTTCAAGATTATTACGGGTCATCGATGCAATAACCGGGTGACGGCGAGTGGTGGGGTCGATGATGCTAAATGTGAAGCGTCGAGTAGTGTCTTCCGGTAATATCGAACCCGGAGGAGCGGATACACGACGCTTCTTTGGTCCGCGCCGTACCCATCGCAAGATCATGAGCCCCGAGTTGGTATTTGCGGCAAATTCATATGAGCCATTGGGAAGGGGTGTAGCCTCCCATACTGCCCCAGATTCGAGGCATATTTCTGCTTTCCCCTTTGCCAAGGCGTCCTCCTTGAGCAGCTGGCAAATCGTCCCAACAACGTCGCGGTGCTCTCCATTCTCTTCGTCTGAGCTGAGGCTCTTCTCTCCGTCTCCCGCTGCTCGCTCGTACAGATCGCTGGTTGTGACTATCAAATCGTTAGGGCCTAATCCCCGCTTACCGCGAAGGATGTTCGGAACTTTGCGCGCGAATCTCGGCATGAATAGAGTTGACGGCAAGACATCAAAGACAGGTACCGGACGCGAGGTAAATGACACGCGCTGGAGCTGAAGGAGAAGCTTCGGTCTAAGCTTTAACCGCTTGTGGCGTGCATTGGTTGCAGGATGGGCAAGCTGATACGTAGTTTTCGGTCGCAGGGTTGGCTTTGATGACTTCAAGTGAGCGAACTGAGATCGGACTGGCGAAGGCCCGGCGGTTGAATAACGGTCATCGTCGCTCGAAGAGATAGGCTCGATAGCGGTGACTGGCATTGAACGCCGTTGCTCATAGCGAGGACTCTCAGGCTCTGCGCTTTTCTCTCTGCCGGCGCGACTGCTGGATCTCCATGGAGGCAAACTGCCGAATGAAAAAGGACTAGGTGAGGCGTGGCGGGATGGGATAGAAAGTTGTGTGTCCGAATGAGAGCTAGCAAGCTCGTTGTTATGTGCGGCAGCGGCATCAGCTGTCATGCCGAGGTTGAAAAGCATTATCCCCAGAGCACAGCCCCTGACAGATGAAGAAGACGAGCATCGACAGCGGGGAAGTAGCGAGGTAGGGTCGATGCGATTGAGTTTGAGAAGGTGTGGTTCGGGATCGTCCTCCAATCTATACAAAATCTGGGGCATACCAGCCAGGCGAGAAACAAGAAAGGTCAAGTAGATTGCCGCCGATTGATATGTGAAATGCGAAGATAGAATTGGGAAGCCTTATTAATGCGACACAGAGGCTGACAGAAGAAGCACAAGGAAGATCCCAGTGTCCAGGTCAGCAACAACCGCCAAACGAACCGGAAGGATGCTTCAGCTGCGTCACGTCAGACTCCTGGAGCTTGAGAGAAGAGCGCAGACGCAGGCGGGAAAATAAGCACAGGAATAGGAATAATGGGAAACAGGTTATAAATAAAAGCAAGGGAGGTAAAAGAGCGGAAGGAGAGGAGTGGCGGGCGCCTGGGGCTTAATATTCTAAATATCCAGAACTGGAGCGAGTGTGTGTCACGAATGATTTTGGAAAAGAAAAGGCAGCATGATTAGTATTCTTCGTCTGAACTGGATCACTTCATGTCAGATCAGAGGGGCCGTCTCTGTCCATGGGTTCCGGTCGGTCCCACCGTAAATGCACGGTCGGGGTCGGTCTTGAAATGTCGGACGGAGATTTCAGGAAAGGAAGTCGTCAGACAAAAAGAAAAGGAATAATAATAATGATTTTTTGAAGCTATGATCTTGGTGCGTCACCCTAAAAGCAGTTCTTTTGATACGATCTGAAGACCAGCTCCAGCAGCAAATAGCAACCAGGCTGACGACCCCAGCAAACAGAATGCACTGAATTTAGTCGCCGATCCTTCTTAGGCTCGCCATCCTCTGCTCTTGATTCGGGCTTTCTCACAGGCCCGACGCCACGGAGGCCCTCCCCTCCCTCCCCCTGCCAATAATGCACAGAGTAGGCGCCCTTCAGGTCTGCCTTAGGTCCCTCTCCAGCCAAACCATAGGCTGCGTCGGCTGGCTGTGCAAGAGCTGAAGAGCCAAGGCTTAGAAACAGCGTAAGACCCTGAGCAGATAAGAAGCACCCATCCTGTGCTCGTGAATCCTTCGTTTCGTGTGGGAAATGAGCTGGAGCTCTGTTTGGCGGCCTCGTCGTCGTCTGACACGAGCACCCAAAGTTGCAGACAATTCCCGCGGATGAACAATGCAGGCCGGAGCGGACAGTCGGCGTTTCCGACTCTCCGATGCGGTTCATAACTCAAATTTTCTCTTATTTCCGGACTCCGGCGCCAATTTCTCGTTCAGCGAGCGAGGTTCGATTCCTGTTCAGGTCTAACTCCGGCCTTGGCAGGCTCGTTTCCAATGTGTCTCTCGTGAGCCATCCACTCAGTGGCAACGCTGCAAAGCTCAAGCATCCACGGCCACAGATGCAGGCTCCTTGGCTCTGCCGCTCTGCAAGATTCCTGACCAACGGCTCACGGAAGTCGATGTCGCTTCTTACATAAGAGTAGCGAACGTAAGACAAATTGATTTAAGCTCTGAGGGTTGAAAGTATCTACAGGTCATGCACGGATGATTGACTTTCACCTTCTCGATCTACTATCTGGAGTACTAGTCAGGAGTTTCTATTGAGCCTACTCCGATGTGATTTCAATGCATCACACTCCTCGAGCGTGGGACTCTCAGGCTCAGTTTCTCTGTGGAGTTTTTTTACTTGAGCATCAGAGAGATCATCTACGTTGTAGATACCTCGGCTTCAAAAGGGGTTAGAAATCGCAGGGCATATGGGCTATGGAGACTGGGAGGAGTACCTGGTCCATATCTATAGGGCTGAACGGCCGACCCAGGGATTCAGTTTTCAAGGCTGCCCCATCTATTTTTATGATCCGACCCTGTGCACAAGCCGTAGCACTCATGTTTAAAGTCCGGTGCCTGGATCTCCAGGCTGTGTACCTTAATATATCGCAATAATCAAGACGATATACTTCTTACTGCCCACTTCCTTGCTGTTGATTTGCACTCATCCACCCCGCCAAGATGGCAGGGATAGTTCAAGTTATGCGTGAGCTGATTAAGCGGGCTTTCTTATGCCAGACTTCCGAGAGAGCCGGGCGATCGACTTGGCCTTTCGCCCTTGGCCCGCCTGGGCCATTCTTTCATGTTCTCATGCTTCAGCCATCATCAATCAAGGACCCATTTATTATTAATTTTACTCCATTCAAAGTTGCCCTGCACTGGAAGTTTCTACACCACTGTCCTCCGTCCAGCCCACCAACTTGGTCTCATGACTGATCGACCAGACCGCGATTATGACTCCAGCGCCCCCGAAGTTGAAGCCGATTGCTTCCGGTGTCCCGAGCTTCCTTGATCCCAGCCGGCCAGTGAAAAGCCTATCGGTTGCTTTCTGGGTCTGGAAGGCGATTCTTTTCGTTGTCATAATCAGCTGCCCCGGACTCGGATACGACACTTCCGCAAGCCTACTTCCGTTCCAGCTCAACGGCTCGGCTGAGGTCATTTCGTCTGCAGAACCCAAGCATGTGTCCCTGCCAATACCTCTCAAGTTCGTGCGCTGGGATTCAATCTACTTTGTACACATAGCTCAATATGGCTACCTCTTCGAACAAGAATGGGCATTTAGTTATGTGTACGGAAGTCTGGCCAAATTCTTATCTTCTTGTACACTCCTCTCTCTCGTACTTTTCAACTCCAAGGCCTGACAATCCCTGCAGTACTTTCTCTCTCAGATGACTCAAGCGGAGTGACTCAAGTCGCAGTGGCAGCGATTGTGTTGTCACATGTATCCCACTACCTTTCAGTTCTGGCTCTATATCGACTCTCTGCCAATGTCTTCGGCCGCGACACTGAGAGGAGCCGACTGGTTTGCTTCCTCTCTTCAGCCCTGCATATTGTCTCTCCTGGAGGTGCATTCATGTCTGCGCCGTACGGAGAGTCTTTGTTTTCGTTCCTCAACATAACCGGTTACTACATCTACTCTTCGTCTTGCCATGACCTGAGTTCAAAAAAGTACCTCTTGAGCCATGGAAAGCTGCTCCTGGCAGGCTGCTTCTTCGCGGTAGCCACTTCGGTACGCAGCAATGGTATCCTCAGCGGAATTCTCCTGGCTTATGATGCTATCTGGCAAGCATACGGCCTTGTATCTCGCCGCTCTATGGGCACTATGGTCGTTCGCCTTGGCTTCACTATAATCAGCGGCTGCATTGTTGCGCTAGGCCTTTTAATCCCCCAGTACCTAGCTTATACCTCTTATTGCACGAACAAGGATTATATACGACCGTGGTGCCAGTCCCTCCTTCCCAGCATATATGGCTGGGTCCAGAGACACTACTGGTACGTCCCTAACCAAGAACCTCTAATTTAGCAACATGCTAACCATTGTCAGGGGCGTCGGCTTTCTCAAGTACTGGACGGTCCCGAATATCCCCCTTTTTCTATTAGCCACGCCCATGCTCCTGATTCTTTTCCTATCGTCCTTATGGGCACTTGGCGCGGGTGTATCTCCTCGTTCATCCGGGACCACGCCTAAGACCAGCTCTACTATCTCTTCAAGCCCCGCGTCCTCATTACTAACACAACTCGCCATTGCTCAGTTCATACTTACAGTAATGGCCGTCACAAGTTACCACGTCCAGATCGTCAACCGAATTTCCTCGGGCTACCCATTGTGGTACTGGTACCTTGTATGGCGCGCCCTGTGGACTTCAGATACTACTCAGTCTGCCAAGAACAGAACCCAAGTCCTGCTTGTTGTGCAGCTCATGGTGGCGTACGCACTTGTCCAAGCTGTTCTTTTTGGATCATTTCTTCCGCCGGCTTGAGCTTACTCAATTATTCTTCTATCTATATATTATATGAAAGGCGAGATTGATGAATCGTATATAATATCAAACAAATATCATTCTTCAAATCACATAAGCATTATATCATACCTAAGTCATAACCTAATTTCCTAGACCACCTTAGGTGGCACATAGCTGTCGATCGTGATCTAGCCTAACGTAGCATAGCATCGCATGGATATTTTTGCCCGAGGTAATTGTCGTACTAGCTCGTCGCTCAATTCACTAGTAGTTGTACAACGTCATGTATCCGTTAAGGGTCAAAACTTGGACGCAAGGCAGCACTAGAATATAAACCTTATTTTGCAGCACAGGTCGAATCGCGCGCCGCTAGGCAGCTTGATTTCTGGGCAAATTCAGTAGTGATGCTGTGGTTGAAGATCTCCGAATGGGTTTCACGGTTTGCAATGGACCCTGCGGGGAACTCTGTTGCATGTCGATTTCGTTTTCTGGGTAATGGTTCGCTTCATCGCTCGCTTCCAATATAGTGGTACCTAGGTAATGAACAAAGTTCCATCCGCCCTTCTACTACCTGGTACTCGGTTCTGTCCGTTTCCAATTTGTTGATGGCTCTGCTCCTAATTGTGGTGGCTTGGTACTCTAGGGTTCTAGAGCGTACTCTGCCGATTTATATCAAGTAGCCTGCTAGATATCTCATCAGGTATCTCATTAAGAACCTAATTGGACACGAGCAGATCCTCAATAAGGCGGTCGTGAAGTGTCGAATAAACTGCCCAGATGGAGTAGGCGCTCGGGGACTGAACTATTCTACCTAGTATAATTGGCACGCTACTAATCAGACTCGACACACAAACCACTTTCCTAAACTTGTTGAGACAGCTGGCTAGATTACTGGGCTTTGCATGTCCATGAATCTAAAATTATAAACATAATGCCTACCAACTGAACAAACCTACCCAGCCACTACTTCTCCAGCGGCGACAATGTCTTAGGCACATACGGCTCCTCAAGGTACGCAATCTCCTCCTCTGAAAGCTTCACCTTGATCGCTGCAACCGCCTCGTCAATCCTCTCTTTGCTACTCAACCCCAGAATCGGATTCTCATTCTTATGGCTAAGCGACCACGCAATCGCCACTTGCGCCATACTAACCCCCTTCTTCTTCGCAATCTCCTCCACGCGATCCACAATCTCCTTGTCGGCCTCGGTTTCGCGGTTGCGGAGGAGAACGTTGAGTGCCCCATCGGTCGACTCGCGGAGGGTGGGCTCGGATTTCCAGGGGCGCGCGAGGAGGCCACGCGCCATGGGAGACCAGGGGATGAGTCCAATGCCGGCGTCGAGGCAGTAGGGGATCATCTCCCGCTCTTCTTCGCGGGAGAGCAGGTTGTGATAGTTTTGCATGGAGATGAAGGTGTGCCAGCCCTTGCGTGCGGCGAGATTGTTGAGGGATTGGAATTCCCAGGCTGCCATCTGTTATATACCACAAAAGCATACAGAGTTAGCTTTGCACTCTCTCGCAACTGTACTTGGTGCATCGAGGGATATAGATGAGGACAACATACCGTACTAGCCCCAATATACCTAACCATCCCACTCTCGACAACATCATTCAACGCCCTCATAATCTCCTCACGCGGCGTCTCCCGATCCAACCGATGAATCTGCAGCACATCAATATACGTCCCCAGTCTCTTGACGCTCCTCTCCACCGCATCAAAAATATGCTTCCGACTCAGTCCCACCCTGTTCGTCATGAGCCCATCGTTCCTCGAGCACGCCGCAATCATCGGCATCGCACCCCCATCCGCCTCATCCGCAACACCGTAGAAGCACTTCGTCATAATCACCACGCGGTGCCGCGGGATGTTGTACTGCTTCAGGGCCTTGCCGATGATCTCCTCGGAGCGGCCGTGCGAGTAGACATCCGCCGTGTCCCAGGTGTTGATGCCGGATTTGTAGGCGTGCTCGAGGAGTGGTAGGGCACGGTCTTCGTCGAGGACCCACGGTTGCCAGCTCGACGTGCCGTAGGACATGGCGCCCAGAATGACTTTGGAGATTTTGAGGCCGGATGTGCCGAGGCTTTTGTTTGGTTAGCGATTGGTTTTGGGAGGGGGAGGGGTCTGCGTACGTGACGTATTCCATTTCGTTGGACGCCATTCTTGTGGTGCTTGTTCAATTGGCAATCAATTGCGATTAATCTGCTATGAAGTTGGTGAGTTGAAATGAGTCTGTTGTTGAGTCACAAAAAAAAAAATCGACTGAATGCGGGGAAATGAGGGGTTCCACTCTTCACATACGAGTTTGACTGTTGAAGGGGTTATGGTTCTAGTCAACGAGGTCAATCGCATTCGAAAAGGAGGATCAAGATTAGATATATGGTCCTTGTACCCCGGAGCTTGGAGTCTGGTTCAATCTGCCGAGATCAGCAAGCGAAGCCGACGAGTTACCGATCTTCGTGGTTCGGGTCGGGGGCTCGGGAGTGGGGATCTATGGATTCTTGGGGATCTTGAAGAAACTAATTATTGGTATCCAGGCTCAAGGTCAAGCTCAACAGCTCAAGGATATATTGTTTCGACTAAGCTTCGGGCAGGTCAAAGCTCATAGTTTATTCCTTCTCAAACTACTTGCTAGTGCTGAGACTTCGTTTGGTAACCTACTATATATAGTGGGTACTTGTGGATATATGTTGTTTGAATAGTACAGGTGTTTTGGAGAAAGTGGCATTCTATTTCATTCACTATAGTATATTATCCGCGAGAAAAATGCATAACAAACGTTGTAGTCGCCTGATTGCCTAATGCGCAAGACCACCATAGGCCGGTTCAAATACCATCTACAAGATGTACCTAAAGCTCAAGTTCTGAATATCCGTCTCATCCACCTGATCTAGACCCTCATCCGCGCGGAGATCGATCTTCCGCGACTCCTCAGGATCAATGTAAACACCCTGAGCTTTGTCACGACTCCTATTCGTCCAGGCAAGGTACGCTCGAAACCCAGCAGCCATGAAAATAGCTATCGCAAAGCAAGTCAGGATAGTGGTGTAAGCGGTCTCATACCCGGGCGCCTCATAGTCCTTGAAGAACTGCGGGCCAACAAAGTTTCCAACGCAGTATCCCACAAAGATCAGGGCGACGACGGTCGATTTTTTTGTGAAGCCGGCTATATTACTCGCGAACAGGGACATCATGAGTGGGAATGCTGGGGCGACGGCTGTGACGAGCCAGTAGCCGGCGAGACGGGGAAGTTTTCTGTGGTCGGGGAGGAGCTTGACCATGAGAATTCCGGCGATTGCCATGACGAAGATAACGACCATGGCGATTAGACGGGATTTCCGGGTGTAACTTGTGAAGAGGGCTGTGAGGATGACGGTTGTCAATTGGAAGGCGGAGGCGGGCATTCCCATGAGGATTGTTTGAAACTCGTCGTAGCCGAAGCTGTTGATGATCAATGTGTTGAACTGTTAAGGTTCGTTGGTTAGTTTGATGCGTTTAGGGAGGTATATCGGAGACGTACGCTGGTTGTACCACCATTCGGCACGCAAATAACAAACGAGAAGAGCAGGAACCACCAGGTCTTGACGTCTTTCCATGCCTCGATGAACTGGCCACGATCCCAGTGCTTGGTCTGCGTGGTGTGCTGGAACTTCTTCGGCCGCAGGGAGGCGAACTCCCGCTCGGTGGGAGTGAGGAATCGGGCATTGGAGGGAGAATCAGGTAGAAAGAACCAAAGTAGTACGGACCACGCAACAGTGATAAGGCCAAATATGACGAAAAGCATCTATTGATGTTAGGGCGGATCGAGGTCAGCTTGAAGAATGTGCATGCGAACCTTCCACTGGCTTAGAGGACCTGTGTAATGTAGAATACCATATGCAATTCCAGACCCGATTAGACTTGCGCTGGCGTTTCCTGCGAACCAGATCGAATGGCGCGACATGTGTTCCTTCGGCGTATACCACATTCCAGTGATGAGCGAGAACCCAGGGCTGATTGCACTCTCAAAAATACCGAGGAAGGTTCGAAGGACCATTAACCCGGCATAGTTTTCAGCGACGGCATGTAAGGTAAGAACAACTCCCCAGCAAAATCTAGAACTTGTTAGATAATACGACGACGACGACGACGCAGAGCAGAGTGGTATACATTAAACAGCTGAGGTATCGACCCAGGGGAAATCGGACAAATCCCAGCGAAATTGGATATGAAGCCGCAAGGTAGCCGATGTAAAAGATGCCAGATGCCCAGTTGTATTCCTGTCCATGCAGATTCTTGTCGTGGTCAGAATTGTCCATTTGGGCGGAGTAGTATGTCTTACCAGGTCTTGTCTGATACCAAGTATAGCGCTGTATGACAAGCTGGTTTCTTGAAGCAAGTTAGTCGAGTAAACCACATTCAGACGGTTGGAGCATACTGTCAAGGTACTGAAGGCCATAGCTGACAATGAGCAAGGGCATAAGGCTATCTCGAGTCAGTTTGCTCTTGAGGTTGTCCAGCCAGGGAAGCATACTGCATGTCAATTTTTCTCACAAGTTTCTTTTCGTCCTCAGTGGTCATAGTATCCGCCACCCCATAATCTTTGTCACCGCTCATTTCGTAAAGATCTGTCTTTTTGGTGTCGATATCTGACGAAGGTTGGATAGTGTTCTCCATCTTGAGTCTATCCCTTGTGTCGGTCAGTTCAAGCCATGGGGCGGAGAACGGCCATTGATATATGCTTGCAAAACCGAAAGACGGGGAAATGGCCGAGAGATCAACCTCGCAATGCGGAGAATAATACTGAGCGCCTATCACTCGACAAAGACGAGACGGTGACGCCCCTGATATGCAAAGATAGTCCGCTGTGGGTTGTTGATTGGCCAGATTAATCGACGTGTGGGGAGCCGATCTCGGGGGTTGAGCGATACCCCAAGCTTTTAATCGACCAAAGGCTTGTCTGGAGTCTCTGGACTCTGCGGCAGACAATCTCGCGGCCAATCACATTCGATTTAGTCATGATAATCAAAGGAACGGAGAGACGGCCATAGCGGTGATTGTCGACACCATGAACGTCCGTTTGCACTACCAATTAGGGCTAATGCGAGTATGACACTGGAATCCTTCGTCGATAAGAGATCGAATCATGTGCATAGTGATACTTCCATGTGATTCTTCTTTCAGGGATTTGATATGGTCGAATCCGGCCTTGATTGCAGGGTCAGAGATACTGTTGCCTATCCACTCCTTATGGACTGGGTCTGTGGTTTCTAAGGCGGCGATGAACAGAGACCACTGAAAGCGTTCAAGAAGCTGCATTGGCCCTGCTTTAACAGCGTAGTATGCTGTTGACACCAGTGAAGTGAGGAAGTTCTGAAGTCGAGTAGGTAGCGGCCTGGTTCCGAACGAAGACAGGCGAGCACGGTGATAGTATATCTGAAGCGCATAGTAGAAAGCAACTGCGACAAATGCCATTAGCGTGCATTGGCTATGACACTTTGGATCCGTGACTCGGTGAAATAGTGGCGCGTACTCCTATACATTCACATGAGCTCCTGTACGTACGATATGCAAAAGAAGCGATTTTACCTTGTGAATGGTCTCTAGCTGTTGTTGTAGTCTCGATTCCATGATCGTAGACTGAGTTGCGGAAGCTTGGCTGTATGCATTAATCTCTTGATGTAGGGTTATGAGCTCAAAGTAAACATCGAGGGTAGCGGCATCGTCCATTTCAGTCTCGACGCAACCAAAAGAGCCTGATTCACTAGACAGCAGAAAAGCAGTACGCGAGCGTAGCCATATCCTTCGTCGTTTTCGAGGGTCGCTGTTCAGAAAGTTTGCAAAGTCTCCGCCGCATCCAAAGAAGCAACAGAATCCGTCTCGATCGTATAGATATATGATCACCCTGGCCAACAAAACCTGCTCCGAGGCGGTTATCATACCGGAACAAGTGCCTACATCATCGCTAGCACAGAGAGTGTCCAGCCCATACGTTCGGACATAAGCGAGGACTGCTCTGCTCAAGTCCTTGAGCTTCATGGGATCCAGCCGATCTCTCCGCATCCAAAACATGTACATGTACAAGAACGATAGCATCATGCCAACATGATCGGGAGACGCAAAGGGGTTATGAGCTTGCAAGAACAGATGGGATCCCCGCTCAAAATGCTCCTGTGATTCACGCGGTGGTTGTGAGCCTCGGCCATAATAGATAGCCAGTTCGCTATGAGAGACAGCAAGAAGGAAATGCAAAGCCATGTCTCTATTGTACACTTTGTTGAGGAATAGGGTGTGTGCCGAGCAAGCCCAATTCCGCGTGGACTTCAGAGGAGCAAGAACCTTGCAGTGAAACGAAGCGGCTTGTTTATCATCACTGCCGAGGGCGGGAGTAAATCCAGTTGCATAAGCAAAGGATAGATCAGAGGCAGCGAAGAAAGGCCCCATTACCGGGGCCCTCAGCAGTCCAAAAGCACCTAGCGAGTTACTCGAATCATTCTCGGTGCTGATAGCCAGTGCCTCCCATGGCGTTTCAGGATCTTGTGGCACTTGGACTGGAAGGACGTCGCTCAACGGCAAATAATCGTCACCAGAAAGATCCTCTGCCAGAAACTCGTCTAGCTGGAAACGATTCTCGGGTGTAGGCGAAGGCAGGCGACTTTCTGGTGTCATAGTCGACTCGGGAGCCTGGACCCTCTCATCCGCCTTTGGCACAATGGAAGACGGCGACCACAGGCTCGAATCGCGGTCTTTGATGGGCCCAAAGCCACGTCGTCTCGAGGTCAGCGATGGTTTTGGTATGCGCCATTCGCAAGTCAAGTGTAGCCGGACACATCTTTCACAGTACGGCCGAGCCTCATCGCACTTGACGCGTTTGCTAATGCACGTCGAGCAGCCTAAGTATCTAGAGTCAGAAAAGGAACAAGCACTGTAAAGGACGAGTAGTAAAGTGGTTACCATTGCGAGATCGCTTGCCACGCTCTACACGGGCGCGACGCACTCGATTTACCGAACCGCCATCACTGCCATTCTGGCTCATGGTGGCATTCTACGAAGTGTCTCCTAGTCGAACATCGGGGAAGTTGCCATGACCAGGTCAATACTCCGTACGAGAAACGTTATCACATTGAAGTGGAGATTTTGGAAGTGGACGACGAGAGAGAGATAACAGTTGGCTGCCTCAGGCACCAAGAGATGCCATCGATTAAATTGACCAATCACTGACAAGCAGTAACGAAGCATAGAACGAGCTCCAAGGCAGAGTAATGCCACTTCTATCTCCGACTGCAGGAGGTCTATGCTCCTGGCTGAAGTATTTTTGGGCCCTCATTTCATTCATCGCTTGGCAACCTGCAGGCCACCATCCTCCAACAGCAAGATGGGAAACACGCTCTCCGCATACAAGACTTCTGAATGCGAGGTTGAACTCGCTGGAGACAGAGGCAGAATCAAAGGTCTGCAGTTCGATAGCAAGTCACGACGCTTTGCAAACGTCGCGTATGCTCTCCCACCAATTGGTGATCGAAGATGGCGCAAACCACAGCCGTTGCCGCAGTCGTACTCATACTCAACAGAAGGACAGCCCTTCGATGGGACTAAGTTTGGCCAAGTGTGTCTGCAACCAAATTACTCTGCTTCAGTGAAGAAAAACATTCCTCAGCATGAGTTTGGAGAAGACTGCCTTCGGCTGAACATCTGGACACCGGTATCCAAGGATGAGAACGCGGCGCCATGGCCTGTCATGGTGTGGTTCCACGGCGGCTGGTTCCAGATGGGTGATCCAAGTCATGAGGCGTCAATGGATCCAACAGAATTGATTTCTACCGGAAAACTCAACGCCGTGTTTGTTGCGGTGGGCTATCGACTGAATGTGTTTGGTTTCCTTGCAGGAGCTCCTTTGCAAGAAGAGGGCGGAGAAGGAGAGGTTGGAAACTACGGACTATGGGACCAGCGACTCGCCATGGACTGGGTTTATGAGAACATCAGTGTATTCGGAGGAGACCCCGAGAATATCACGCTCTCGGGAAGGAGCGCAGGTGCTTATGCTGTACAGGCACAGACGCTCTATGATTTTCGGGGTTCTCTGCCTGATGCTTCCAAGAATCGGTTTCGTCGACTGGTGATGTATTCAAATGCGATCCCAACCCAACCTAAGACGCCCGAGGATTGTCAACCGCAGTTTGACGAGCTATGCGAGTACTTTAGGATCCCTTCAACAAGCCCAGGCCCAGAGAAGCTGAAGCGTTTGCGTGAGATAAGCGCGCTGGATTTGCGCGACGCCATCATGAAGCTCAAACACCACACATTTCGTCCTGTCACTGACGGCATTTTCATACATCCGAAGATTTTTGACTACTATCGTGACGGCTCGTTCGCACAAGAGTTTAAGCGACGTGGGTTGCGAATATTCATCGGCGAGGTCATGAATGAGGAGACATTATATGCCGTAACCAACGGACCAGAGGCCAGCCGTGAATCTCTCGAGACACAGATATCGAATTATTACTCACTATCTACCACTTCGCGCTTGCTGCAGCACTATCCACTGCCTGACTCGGATCAGAGGAAGGATTGGGAAGCAGTGTTTGGCCAAATTATATCGGACGGGCAGGTCAGGGCACCCTCGCGGTTCCTTGTCAACAACCTTTTAGAGAATGGCGTGAATATTCAGGATGTCTGGCGGTATATAATTGCATATCGATTGTCTTTCATCACAGAAAATGTGGCGCCCGCCTCGTTCGGAGTCAGTCATGCCATGGATCGGCCATTCTGGAAGTAAGTTATCCCTATTCTCGATGAAACCAGTGTACTGATAGCGAAACAAGTTACTCTATTATGCACGGGCCATCCCAAACAGAGTACAACCTTATGAACGACTGGATCCGTGATCTGGTGGCGTTTGTCCATAACGAAATGGAGTACGAGTATGGAACCAGCAAGGGAGACGAGGTTAAGGTTGCGACGCCATCCGGGGAAATCGAGATTCAACCTGATTCTCGATGGAGAGAATTGCTTGACTTGATGGAAGTGTTCGCAGGGTCCGTTTGAAGAGTCGAGTGTAAAAATGTCTGTAAAAAAACAAATACTTCACGTCGTGCTCACCGACCATTTATGCCTTGATGCCTGATTTTTATCGAATCGAATGTGGGGAAATTTTTTGATAGCGAAATCGGCGGGACCGATTTTCATCGCGTGTGCCCCTCGGCAACTCTTGACTCATTGTGTCATTCTTCTGGATCATCTTTATTTCCCCAGTGCAGCTGGACGCCCCAATTCATTGAGGGCACCTTTACTGCAATCATGGGTGCCGAAACAGTTCCACTGCAGGAACGCCTGGAGCGATGGGCTCAAAGGCTGCAAAACCTCACCGTTTCCCCTCTGACCCGGGATTATCCCGACACCCAGAACCAAGAGGGACCTAAGAGAGCCATTGAAGCTTTTGAGTCACTCAAGCTCCCCAGTGACACGACATCTGCCCTACAGAAGCTCTCGGGGACCTCCTCAGGATTTACTGTCTTTCTGACAGCTTTCGTGGTCCTTGTCGCTCGCTTGACCGGTGATGAGGACATCGCGATTGGCACCAGTCTCGGGGACGATGGCCGTCCTTTTGTTCTAAGAGTCCCAGTTGACTCTTCAGAGACGTTTCTTCAGCTATATGCTAAAGTTCAGAAGGTAGGCACTCCAATCGCTCCGACCTCAACTGTTTCTGACCAGTCAAGGCCTACGATGAGGGGTCCGCCGAAATCGTACCACTGGGCAGTCTCCGATCCTATATCCAAGAGAAATCGCAATCCGAGCGACTGCCAACCCTCTTCCGCTTCGCTGCATACGATGCTCCCGCCGCTTCACAAGAATACCCTGCCAACACGTTCGAGACGACGGATCTGGTGCTCAACGTTGCGCCCGCGAGCACCTCGGGTCGGTCAACGGAGCTGGGAGCATACTACAACCAGCGACTCTTTTCCAGCGCCAGAATTAGCATTATGCTGAACCAGCTTACCCAGCTGGTCCAAAATGCGACAAGCAGCCCAGAAACCGCGATTGGCCGCATCGACTTCATGACCCCCGAGCAGCGCGCTCTGCTTCCAGATCCGACTGCCGATCTCCACTGGTCCAAATTTCGCGGAGCTATCCACGATATCTTTGCCGACAATGCTGAAAGGCATCCGGATAAGCTTTGCGTTGCCGAGACCAAGTCCGCCACATCCCCTCATCGCGAATTTACTTACAGACAAATCAATGAAGCGTCGAACATTCTTGGCCATCACTTGGTCCAAGCCGGCGTTGAGAGAGGAGAGGTTGTTATGGTATACGCCTACCGTGGTGTTGATCTGGTCGTGGCCGTCATGGGTATCCTCAAGGCCGGTGCTACTTTCTCTGTTATCGACCCCGCATACCCACCGGAGCGGCAATGCATCTACCTTGACGTTGCGCGCCCGAGGGCTCTTATTAACATTGCAAAGGCGACAAAAGACGCCGGGGAGCTTTCTGAGAAGGTTCGCAGCTTCATTGATGAGAATCTCCAACTCCGGACCGAGATTCCCGCCCTTGCCCTGCTTGACGACGGTGAGCTTCTAGGCGGCTCCATCGATGGCCAAGACGTGTTGGCCAAGCAGGTGCCGCTGAAGTCAGAGCGGGTGGGCGTTGTTGTTGGCCCAGACTCTACTCCCACGTTGTCGTTCACTTCCGGCTCCGAGGGAAGACCCAAGGGTGTTCGCGGTCGTCACTTCTCCTTGGCGTACTATTTCCCGTGGATGTCAGAGACATTCAAGCTCACCCCTGACGACAAATTCACAATGCTTAGCGGAATTGCTCATGACCCTATTCAGCGTGACATTTTCACACCTCTTTTCTTGGGAGCTCAACTTCTAGTACCGGCACGTGAGGACATCCAGAACGAGAAGCTTGCTGAGTGGATGCGGGAATATGGAGCTACAGTTACCCATTTGACCCCTGCAATGGGTCAAATTCTTGTCGGTGGTGCTTCTGCACAATTCCCTACTCTGCACCATGCTTTCTTTGTCGGAGATATCCTGATCAAGAGAGATTGTCGCTCTCTCCAGGGGCTGGCCCCGAACGTCAACATTGTCAACATGTACGGAACCACTGAGACTCAGCGTGCGGTCAGCTACTACGAGATCCCGAGCTACTCTAGCGACGGCGGATACTTGGATACTATGAAGGATGTTATCCCAGCAGGTCGAGGAATGGTTGATGTTCAAATGCTCGTGGTCAACCGCTTTGAGCCCAGCCGCATTTGCGCTGTGGGCGAAGTTGGTGAGATCTACGTTCGTGCGGCTGGTCTTGCAGAAGGTTACCTTGGTTCGCCCGAACTCAACGAGAAGAAATTCATTACCAACTGGTTCGTGGACCCCAAGACATGGACGGAGAAGGACAAGGCGGAGTCGCAAGGTGCAACTGAGCCCTGGAGGGAGTTCTATGTTGGGCCTAGGGACCGCCTGTACCGCAGCGGTGACCTTGGTCGATACACTCCTTCTGGAGATGTTGAATGCTCCGGTCGTGCCGATGACCAGGTGAAGATCCGTGGTTTCCGCATTGAGCTTGGTGAAATCAATACTCATCTCTCTCGCCATCCTCTCGTACGAGAGAACGTGACTCTTGTTCGACGCGATAAGTTTGAGGAACCCACCCTTGTCAGCTACTTTGTGCCTGAAATGAGTAAGTGGGCCTCGTGGCTGGAGAGCAAGGGCCTGCAAGACGACCAATCCGCCGAAGGTATGGTTGGCATGTTGAGGCGGTTCCGACCTCTCCGTGACGATGCTCGTGAGCTTCTCCGTAGCAAGCTTCCAGCTTATGCTGTGCCCACCGTCTTCATTCCGCTCAGGCGTATGCCATTGAACCCCAACGGCAAGATTGACAAGCCGGCTCTACCCTTCCCTGATACTGCGGAACTCAGCGCAGCCGCACCTCGCCGCAAGTCGTCCGTACTGCAAGCTCTCTCAGAAACCGAACAGGCCCTCGCTCAGATCTGGGCTCAACGGATTCCCAACGTCACAGCTCGCATGATAGGTCCTGACGACTCTTTCTTCGACCTCGGAGGTCACAGTATCCTCGCGCAACAGATGTTCTTCGACCTCCGCCGCAAGTGGCGCGGCGTTGATATTAGCATGAACGCCATCTTCCGCTGCCCTACCCTCCGCAGCTTCGCTGCTGAAATCGACCGCCTGCTCAGCTTCGAGTCCTTCGCGAGCAACGACGACAAGAACGCCACTGCCGAAGCAGCCCCGGACAACACGCCCGACGACGAATACTCCCGCGACGCTCGCAAGCTCGTCGATTCCCTACCCGAGTCTTTCCCAACTCGAACAGAGGACATCCTCGCCAGCGAACCCACAATCTTCCTCACTGGCGCTACCGGTTTCCTCGGCGCTCACATCCTGCGCGACCTCCTTACCCGCAAGTCCCCTTCTGCAACTGTCATCGCGCTCGTCCGTGGTAAGAGCCCCGAGCAGGCCCTTGAGCGTGTCCGCTCTACCTGCCGCGCCTACGGCTTCTGGGAGGACTCCTGGACATCCAGACTCGAGTGCATTTGTGGCTCCCTCGGTGATGCTCGCTTCGGCCTCACTGAGTCAGCCTGGGATGACCTGACCCAACGCGTCGACGCTGTCATCCACAACGGCGCCCTCGTCCACTGGGTCTACCCATACTCCACCCTCAAGCCCGCCAACGTCCTCGGAACCATCGACGCCCTCAAGCTCTGCGCCACCGGAAAGCCCAAGCAGTTCTCCTTTGTCAGCTCGACCAGCGTGCTCGACAGCGACCACTACGTGGAAGAATCCGAGCGCAGCATCGCCGCCGGTGGTGCAGGGATTAGCGAAGACGATGACCTGGAAGGCAGCAGCGTCGGCCTGGGCACGGGTTATGGCCAGAGCAAATGGGCTGGCGAGTACCTCGTCCGCGAGGCTGGTAAGCGTGGCCTGAAGGGCACGATCGTTCGCCCTGGTTACGTCCTCGGTGACTCAAGCAGTGGAAGTAAGTCCAAGCCCCGTACTACATTACCTGCCTACCTTCCACATCCTACCATTTCATCGTGATCACTCTCCGAATCCCAGCAGAGCCTCACAAGACTAACATTGCTTTTTTTTTTTTTTTTCACTTTGTACAGCCACAAACACAGACGACTTCCTAATCCGCATGATCAAGGGCTGCATCCAGCTCTCAGCCCGCCCCAACATCAACAACACCGTCAACATGGTTCCCGTCGATCACGTCGCGCGCGTCGTCATCGCCGGCGCCTTCCAACCGCCCGTTAGCCCTATCGGTGTCGCCCAAGTAACAGGCCACCCGCGCCTGCGATTTAACCAGTTCCTCGGCGCTCTCCAGCTATACGGGTACAATGTGCCGCAGGTCGACTACGTGCCTTGGTCCAAGCTGCTGGAGCAGTATGTCAATGATGGGAAGCACGACGACCCGGAATCTCAGCATGCGCTGTATGTTTATCTTTTCCTTTTTTTTTTCTCTCTCTCCCTTTGTTTTTCTCCCAGAGCGCCTCATACTCTGCGTTCGAACTCTATTTGCGGAGCGCGGATCGCTAATCGTATTCTCCTATTCTAGCATGCCACTCTACCACTTTGTCACGGCGGACTTGCCGTCAAATACGAAGGCTCCGGAATTGGATGACGTGCATGCGGCCGCTTCATTAAAGGCAGATGCTGCGTGGTCAGGTGTAGATGTCTCCAAGGGCGCCGGTGTAACGGAAGAGCTAGTCGGGCTCTACGTTTCCTACCTTGTTTCGATCGGATTCTTACCCGCGCCGTCAGTTTCAGACTCAGCCTCGGGCTCAGCGGTTCGTCCGCTTCCTGCTGCGAAGATCACTGATGACCAGAGGAACGCCCTTGCAGGTGTCGGTGGCCGAGGCGGCACATCTTGATTTTGCTTTTTATGTTCCCTCTAAGATCTTTTGGATGATGATTTTTTGATTGGTTCTCAAAAGCTTGCTGTTTCGGTATTTATTGTCCGTTTGAGGCAAAAGACAGGGATGTAGCGTGTATAGAACGTGACTGTACATATGAGATACAAGGCTGAGCTGATAGAATAGGGGTAGAAGGGAAAGAAAGAATACCACCTCATGATACCGATTGCCTATCTGCATCGCTATGATTGATCACAAGTTCCGAGGGTATCACCCAATTCCCTCCAGATTATGAGAAACTTAGTCGGGGCGTTATTTATGTGTGTGTGGCATGCTCCCTCCGCCCGCCAAGACGTAGTAGAGGGTGTACATTGTGGCTTGTGGCAGAAGTACCAGGCTTTCGTGCAACATTGCCCTGATATCGGATATATTATCCTCGTCGTTTTCCTCTGAGATCGGTCAGTTTTCTCATCTCTGTTGTGGTTCATGAAACGATTCTCAGCTCTCATCATTTTTCCACTTGATTCAACTACTCCAAAGTAACATGGCGAACTCAATAGCGGCCTCAATGGTAACTCCAGGTAAGCATACCTTTTCCTCGGTGCTCTCATTTACCTGGCCTCTCATTCTGCCTCATGTTCGTCTTTCCGGGAAGAGATCCTTTCTTCAAGTCGTGTCGTCGGTGATCTGCCTTAACCATGGAACTTGTTCCCCGTTTCCTCCGACGTTAGCCGGCCTGCTCTCCATACATTTTATGTTCTTCACAAAATGTCGCCTGGGTACTCTATACCTTGACAATGTATCCTTGATCGAAAGGCATGGCAAGGAGAATCCAAAGGACTCTGTCCTCACGGCTGCTAAGACCTCTCCAACGCACAGCAGTCCCTCCTCCATTGAGAAACCTGCCGCATAAGGCATTGTTGTGCTCAGCGCATGCTAATCGAACAACTTGCCCAGATACATTGGCAGCCCTCCTCAAACGGAACAAGGAATGGGCAGCCAGAACGGCCTGTCAGTACCCATGCCTCTTCCCCGACCAGGCAAAAGGCCAGAAGCCCGATATTCTCTGGATTGGCTGCTCCGACTCTCGCTGCCCCGAGACAACCCTCCTCGACCTGCAACCGGGCGACGTGTTTGTCCACCGGAATATCGCAAACTTACTGCACCCAGCCGACCTCAGCTCCACTGCTGTCATCGAGTACGCTGTCCGTCACTTGAAGGTGAAGCATGTCGTCATCTGTGGCCATAGAAACTGCGGAGGTGTCGCCGCGGCGATGGAGGACAAGTCGCTTGGTATTCTCGATCCATGGCTCCTGCCTCTGAGGGAGCTCCGCGAGGCCCACCAAGATGAACTGGACTCGCTTCCGGAAGAAATGGCGGCGCTTAAGCTGGTTGAGTTGAATGTCCTCGCTGGAGTGAAGACGCTGAAGCGAACGAATGTTGTGGCGGAGGCGATGCGGAAAGGCCTCAAAGTCTATGGACTTGTTTATGACGTGGGGAGCGGTATCCTTCAAGAGTTGGTGACGGGCAAGTCCGACAAGGTGATTAAGAGACAGTTCACCTCGGAGTCCTTCAAGACGGACTTGTAGATTTTGCTGGGTATTGTGGTTTTTTCGTGACCACGCGGTTGGCATTTTGGACATGTAATTAAGCGTACTTGTGTTGTATTGGCGACTTGTTTAAATGTTCAAGGAATCAAGTTTCGGGGTTTTTTCCAGATGTTTGGGTGTTAGTGCTTACATAGTTTTGACTTCGTTGTATTGCTGAATGGTGAGATGCAGGTGAGATGGGAGCATCAGCACGCCATGCAAGTCTAGATCAGATCTATCGACTAGGCTTTCAGCCATCTATCTCACTGCGACATCATGATGTCGTCCGATAAGCGATATTTGTTATTCTGGAATAAGCAGCAGTAGGACAACGGATGAACGCAAAAGTAGACAGAGCGTGTTAGAGAAGATGTTGAGCGTGGGCTGGGCAAGGCTCAGATGATCGCACCTGCTGGTGCCATCGTCGCTGCCTGAGAAACAGGGCACTAAACTATCTACATACATACTCACGGATGTTCAAGGTGGAATTGAAGCAAAGACAACGATATAATTTAAATATATACGAGTCAAACTAACCAGCGCAAGAGCTATTGCATATTTTACATGCATAGATCACAGCCCGGGATCTTAGCATGTAGCAACTCTCACTCCAGGTCCGGCAGGTATACAGACTCCTCCAGGCCCCCACTAAAGGCGTGGTCATCGTTTTGAACCCATTGGTCAGGTCGTGCAAGTATTCCAGCAAGTCCACGTACGCCGTCTTGGCTATCCCAGTCATATGCGTTATAACCAATGGGCCGCGCTGCAATCGTGGTTTCACCAGCTGAAACGTGGGTAATGCGAGCGGTATCCAAACTATAGTTATAGTACAATTGAAGCCAGTATTGAGACTCAGCGAGTAGCGCAGTGGTACATGGAAACGAAGGTTAACTCAACTTCCATAATCAGCAAATCAATCTCACCCGTCCCTTCCAACTCTCTAGGTAAAGTCTCTAGTAAATCTCCCTCGAGTAGTGAAATCCGCGGCTCAACCTCCTCACCCGCTACTCGCCAATGCTGTCTCGCTTTTTCCGCCTTGGAAGCTTCTTTTCTCCGTCGCGATGATCTTTTCCCAGGGCTTACTATCACCAGGCTGTGACCGAGGCAGAGAGGCAACGTTCTGTCCGGCTCCCAGGGCGAGATAGATTGTCGAAACCCCGAAACTCGTTCCGGCCTCGACGGTATTTCTGGCCCCCGACGAGCGGGCAAACAGGTAGTTGAACTCGCATTTCTCGGGCTAGAGGGCGATAAATTCATCACGCATGTAGTCGTCATCGCTCTTGGTCCAGGAGGAGATTGAGAAAAATCCAGTGTAGAGCGTGGTGACCCAAAAGGGGTACATTGATGATGTACGTTCTTGAGACTGAGATTTACTATAAAGGACATTGAGAAGAAAGAGAATCTTGGATGAAGCTTGAATAGGCTTTGGTGGAGGTGGTGTATATTGGCAAGCTGGGATCTGCAGATTGATAAGATTACAAGAGATCTTGGGTACTATGTATACGTCTAATGCCCCGATAGCTAGCCACAACAGTGAGCATATCCGGCCGAATCGGTGCCAGTTACAGCTGACATTGACATCGGGCATCTTTCGCAAGGTAATCCAGATTCGTTGGTGTTTCCGAGGTTGTGTGCGGGGGATACGAACAGTTGGGAGCGCGAGACGACGATCACTGAACCTAACGGATCTCCAAGAAAGCCGACAAACGTCAGGTCTAGTGGTCCAATAATAACACCAGCTCAAGTGTACACGGCGGCTCAGGACTCATGTGGGAGCAAGAGGAAGAAGACCGCGGGTCAGACGTCTGCGAGGTTGATGCGGCTTTCGTCGTCGAACCATCACTTCTTCGGCTGCGGACCTAGAAAGTCCTTTTCGCTCTCCTCCCACTTCTTCCGTTCAACAATGCTCCGCGCCCTGCTCTACATTAGCCTTGATAGATGCCAGCGTTGCCTCGGGGACACGGACCTATATGCCTTCACAAACTTCCAGATCTCCGTATCTGCCATATTCCAGGCCTCTGTCACACTTCTAATGTTGACTCGGTTGGACTTCTTCTTCAGCAGATCTCTAGCTTGCCTGATGATTTCATACTCCCTTTCCACACCTTGAGTACTCGGAATGGCATGCTGCATCGTTTCTTTGCCGTGGCCCTCGTTCTTGGCATCAACATTGGTATCGCGAGGTATCTTGAAACCGAACTGCCACTCGAATTCATCCAGCAGGGTACTCGGAAGAGCTTGACCAGCCTCGGCCGGTAATGATTCAACAGTCATCCAGAGCGAGGTACCAAGGGCTGGCCGTTCGGCTATAGCTTTCTTAGTCACGACTGCTCGAGGACCACCGCCTAGTTCACGTCCCAACTGCTGACTGGTCACCTCCTTAAGCCACTCATCTCGGGCTGTTTCCCTCCGAACGTGGCGTGTTGTAACCTCGGCGGAATTCTGCAGCAAGCTAATGAGAGTATATGGGTGTGGAAGGGTTGCAATCGTGAAGGTCTGGGAGTTATTCTTGTACGTGGCGGGCTGACTGATCTTCATCGGCCTGCGGTCATCGCAAGGGTGGCATTCTAGCAAATTCGGGGGGCAAGACTGGGGCGCAATGGAATGCGCGCATTGACTGAGTGCTCTGGCCAGGCGCAATGCTGGCTCAACCAAGGCTGTGGTATGTTCAGCGAAAGGTTTTAGGACAACCAACCCTCCTGGGAAGGAGTTCTGGAAGGTTGTATGCAGGTGAGAGTTGATGAGTTCCGCGAGCTGATCAGCAGTTGGCAAGGCCGTTTTCTCGGTGAGGGCAGGGTAATGATTAGCGACTGTTGCCGAATCATAAACGGCCAGAGAGTTGGTCTGCTCGGGTTTGATCAAACCGTCCGGTAGCAATTCCACCAACGATCTTGACTCTTTCCTGGCGTTATTGACTGCCGTCTTGATCACACCATTAATTGTCTCCTTTTTGCCGGATAACAATGCAGCGCTAGAGAAAGATGTAATATACTCCGATCCGGGACCCCAGCGCAGCTTCGATAGAGTCGCATCATCATATCTCGCCATCGGAAAGCAGTGCCAATCAGCAAGGAGCCCATCGCCCATGTGGCCCCATGCAAGCCACTTGAACACGTCATCCTGCAGTTCGGAGCTCAAATCCAATCGTTGGACAGACTCGTATAGTGGATTGGCCAAAGCTTCGCCGCGACCAAGAACTGCCGGTCGAAAGCCCTGAGCGTACCAAGCTCGCCGCCAAGCAACGAGAAGCTCCGCGTCTGCATTATTTCCTTCCCGATCCTGGCCTTTCTTTGGATTGTAGTATGTGAAGATCCACGGTCGCTCTGGGAGGGGCGGAAGCACGGATCGGTCTTCGTCAAGGGTGATGGAGGATGAAAAAGGGTTCAGCCAGGCCCAATTGTTGAACCACTTCGTGTCTCCGCTCGAACTGTCCTCCTGCGGTTCCGGGGGTTTGTGCGCTGGCGGACGAAAGGTCGGGAGATGCACATCGTTGAGAGACGGAAGCTTAGGTACATATTTGGCAGCAACTGATATCTCCTCGTTGAAGGATTCAGGCTTTGTCGAGGAAGAGAATATCACTAACAGAAGGCCGACAGATATGACGGTGGTGAGGAGCGTTGTGCTTCGACGGGCAATCATGATAGGCTATGAACGAAAGGATACTCGAACGGATAAGGATGAAGGACTCGGCAGGTCTCTACATCACACGCGTCAGTTTGCCAGCTGAATGAGTTGCGGTAGGAAGGACAGGGGAAGGGGAGCTAACCAGGGGTGAGATCGGGAGACAACAGATCAACCCATTGAAGACGAATCGTACATAGACTGGAACATGCAATCTACCTCCAGTGAGGTCGCATGACTGATAACGGCGTAGCCGTCCATGACCGTCAGATCGATGCTTGTTGCGTCCAATTGATCCATGATGTTCGCTCAGGTTTCCGGATGCGGAGGAACAACTTCATCACGTGACATGATATGTTGCGTCTCGGCAAATGCCTCAGTAGTATCAAGTGGCCGGACTATGTTGTAACTTGAGTTTATGCACTGGATGGCATTGAAGGAACTCTTTATGATTACCTATGGTGTCTTGTTCTCATGTTGTATTGAATAGCAGAGAGATTCCAACTATGTATAACTCGGGCCCGAACCACGACGTATATACTTGCGGACGAGGCTAAATGAGTTTACAACAAGCCCTGTGTTGTGTTCAACGGGAACAAAGTACTGGGCCATAGGTATTATTGGATCAGACCTAAGAAGCTCTAATACAGCTCCCCACTTGTGGCAACCAAGCTTGCAAAGCCAAGCCGTGAACGATCATTAACAGACATGGACCAAGCCTGTGGACTTCTTGAGTTAAGAGAAGAGTTCATTGTTCTCGCAAAAACCAGCAGTATGCTGTAGAATTTTCCGCACGAGAGAAACTTTACAAAATCTAGACAGGAATGGCGTCATAGAAGCATTATGTTCTTCATCCAATGGTTGCGCTAGACTTATGGAGGATTTGTGGTGCTTGGAGATCACTAATCGGCAGTGTTGCCGTGGAAGATAACTGCGAATGTCGCGATCTCGGCCGATGAATCATCTCCAAATTCCCCATCCATTGTTTCTGTGCCCCTCTTCTACCGGACCTTCTCTTCTCCCCTCTTGCTCTTCCCTATGCTCTCGCGGTATCGCTATTCTACTGCGGTTGTCGCCAAATCCCTGAATTCCTTGAGCCCCGTTCCCCTCCAACCCAGCTCTAGGATTACACCCCGCTTTTCGCGTTTGCGCGTCGGAGTTCGAGCGATGTCGGCCACCGCAGCTCGTGCAGACCCTTTCAAGCCTGCGGCAAGAGTCGCGGGCCAGCGACAGGATGTTTGGTACGGGATCTGTCCTAGACGTGCCATGGACGCCTGTTTTAATCGCGCTCCAGGTCCATCGTCAATGAGGCCGCTGCCGCCTCCCCGGTCCAGCCTATCGTGAACATGGGCCAGGGTTTCTTGTGAGTGGGCTTCCATAGCATTAGCACAGGCGCATATACTAACTACTCATTCCACAGTGGCTACAACCCGCCGAAATTTGCCCTCGATGCCGCAAAGGCCGCCCTTGACCGAGTCGACTGCAACCAATACTCCCCGACAAAGGTACTCATCCAGGAATGCGATGGTCAACTCCGACTCACCATGAATAGGGTCGCCCGCGCCTCAAGAAGGCTCTCGCCGACGCATACTCTTCTTCCTTTGGTCGGCAGCTGAACCCCGATACTGAGGTCACAATCACTACCGGCGCAAACGAGGGTGAGATGATCTCCGGTGTGCAATAGTTGTGAGCTGACTCGAGAAGGAATGTTGAGCGCTTTCATGGGATTCATTGAACAAGGAGACGAGGTCATTATTTTTGAGCCATTCTTCGACCAGTAAGTCGGGCGGTTGGTTACTGCGTCTTCTAGGTCTGATGGTTTCCAGGTACATCAGCAACATCGAGATGCCTGGCGGCACGATTCGATACGTCCCACTGCATCCCCCGAAGGATGGAGCTACTCGGACCTCCCCTGCATCCGAATGGACCATCGATTTTGATGAATTAGAAAAAACCATCAACTCGAAGACCAAGATGATTGTGAGTGTTCTATCCATCTTGTTAGTTGTCGATTACTAACGGGATTTTCAGGTCCTGAACTCCCCGTAAGCTTCACACGTACCCTAGCTGGACAAATTACTGATGAAGTAGACACAACCCTGTCGGCAAGGTCTTCTCGCGCGAAGAACTCGAACGCATCGGCGACCTCGCTGTGAAGCACAACCTCATTATCCTCTCTGACGAAGTCTACGACCGCCTCTACTATGTCCCCTTTACTCGAATTGCAACCATCAAGCCAGAGTTCTATGAGCGAACACTTACAGTCGGCTCCGCCGGAAAAGCCTTCTACGCTACTGGCTGGCGTGTCGGCTACCTTATTGGACCCGAGCATTTGATCAAATACGTCGCCGGTGCACACACTCGCATCTGCTACAGCAGTGTCTCTCCCCTCCAAGAAGCAGCAGCTGTTGCCTTTGAGGAAGCTGACAAGCAAGGATTCTGGGACGAGAGCCGAACGGAAATGAAGGGCAAGATGGAGCGGTTCTGCAAAGTGTTTGACGAGCTCAACATTCCTGTATGCCTGTCATTCCCGTTTCATAAAACACCCAGGCTAACCCTAGCAGTACTCTGACCCCGAGGGCGGTTACTTCGTCCTCGCAAACATGGCCTCTGTCAAACTGCCCGAGGACTACCCCTTCCCTCCACACGTCGCCAGCCGCCCGCGCGACTTTAAGCTCTGCTGGTTCCTGATCCACGAAGTCGGTGTGGCTGCCATTCCCCCGACCGAGTTTTACACTGATGGGAACGCTCACATCGCGGAGGATTACCTCCGTTTTGCCGTCTGCAAGGAGGACGAGGTTTTGGAGACTGCCAAGGAGCGGCTTCGCGGCCTGAAGAAGTATATTGTGCGATAAATGGTGTTTATGACTCTAGAAGGTCGGGGCGTGCTATATATCAAATTGAAGAAATAGACGACTTTTTATTTAGTTGGTTCGAGACGAGTAGATCTAAATTTAGCTGGATAGACTTTTTTTCCATTTCCCAGTTCGCTATTATGTCCGTTAATCTTCTTACCAACATACCTGGTATGTACTTGTCATCCTTCCAAACCCACTAAATGCATGTACAGATCCGCTTCGGCTATTTTCCAGCACCCCAATTTCGGAGAAACATATTTACACTCATACACAAGAAGAAAGAAATAAAAGAAAATGAAAGAAATCAAGCATTGAACCCCTCAACCTCCATCTCCCCAGCACCAGCTCCATCCCATCCATCTCCCCTACAAAAAACCCTACGATCCTCCTCCGCGACATCCTCAAACCCAACACCCCTCATCCTCTCACCCGCATCCTCGACATCTGGATGGGTGGTCCTCGCCGCCCTGAGAATCCAATACGACGCCTCCAAATGCTCAACGAGCGCCTCGTGCCCGTGCCCGCCCAGCGAACCGAGCAGACGACGGTACTCGGCGCGGCAGACGGGGTCGGGACAGTTGCGCCTGTTGGTTCCTGTCCAGTCGGTTTCGCATGCGTGTCTCTCGCCCGTTATGCCGGGTAGGATCGTCACGCCGGTCTCTTGGTGGAGTTGGTATTTTAGAGAGGCTTCGAGGGTGGGCAGGGAGGTTGTTGGGGGAAGGGGTGTCGTGCGGAGGTTGTCGCGGATAAGGCGGAAGAGGTAGTCGGTTAGGGCGTGGGATTCGAGGGTTACTATTAGGGGTTGGTTGGTTAGTTAGGGTTGCTTGGTGGGAGAGGAGCAGGCCCGGAAGTTGAAAGGAACATACCAAAGAGACAAGCAGCAAGAACCCGTCTAAAGCGATCCTTGGCCTTGGGATCCGTGAACTTGACGGCGAGGAGAACTCGATTGGAGCATCTCAAATTCAAATGGTCATCTGGAAATCCCGCATCAACCATATCCACAAAGTCCGAAAAGATAAAATAGTCTCCAACGCTTGAGTGCATGTTGAAGTACACAGCCTGCCGGTGGCGCTCGGGTGTATCATACGGATGCAAGCATGGGATCAACGGAGGTCCATCCCTGACATCCTTGGGGATAGTTGACTCGCGGCATGGATGCTGGAAGACATTCTGGCCGCAGGTCGCCCAGTGCACCTTGATATCTTTGAGCAAATGCTCACGGGAGCAGTAGCGCGTTTCCGAGAAGGGGCCACAGCGTGGACAGATGACTGTTGCGCCGTCCCAGAGGTTGCAGCGGCTGTCGCAGTCGGATCTTGCGCAGGGGAAGCCGTGGCTGTCGAGTTGCCAGAAGAAGCCTTCGGGTTTCTGGGTGGTGATTCTATGGCCGCGGGTGGTTTGGATATCTTTGGTGATGGTGGACTGGGAGGAGGGAGAGGGGTGCGCGTGTGTGCTAATCACCTCTACGTGAAGGGTGGAAGAGGAGGGGGTAGTGGCCACTGAGCGAGCTGCCACGGCGCTTCTCTGTTTGCTCCGGCGTCCGGTAGATGGCGCAGAGGCAGCGGTGGTTTGGGGTGAGAATGAAGCATATGGGTTGGTTGTCCAGCTTGTCGCGAGAGAGCTTGCAGTCCCTGTAGACTTGGGAGTCGAGGCACGGAGCTCTGGCGATCCGCTGGTCACACTGCCCCGGTTTACCTGACCTTCCTTTGTGGATGGGAGCTTCTCTTTCATGGGAATTGAGCTGCTGCGTGGTTGCGGGGGTGACGGAGCAAAGACTATAAGGTCTGATCTGTTAGTCAAGCCCTCTGCGGTGGCCTTGAGGAGCTAAAGAAATATAGACTGACCTTTCGTCTGAGTTCGATTGACCTTGGGGGTTTTTGGTGCTTCAACGGACTCGTTTGCAGTCGAGGGCTGAGCTGAAGGCAATGCTACTGCATCTTTCTCTAAGGCCTCGCTCTCTGAGCATGTTGCAACTTCAGAACTTGCAGCGGCTCCCTTCTTTTTTTTCTTTGCCTTGCTCTTCTTCTTGGGCTTCTTCTGGGTCACAAAGTCCATGATGCTCGCCTCTCCGCGGACCATGGCATCAGGCTGTGCTTCAACGGAAGCAGAAGCAAGATTCGATTTTAAAAGACTTTTGATTAAGTCTTGTGGAGGGTTATCCGAGTCGGAAAGACGACCAAGAGTGCGAGCACGAAGGAGAGTGACTGCCTCAGAACGGGTCTTGTGTTTCTCCTCTAGAGATCGGTTAGTGCTGTTGTAGAGAGAGGGGCATAAGTGAATAAACACAAGACGAATGAAAATGCATACCAGTTTTGGAGCGAAAATCTGCAGGTAGTGAGCAACTTCTCTTTCTCGTATGATTGCGTCCAGTCGAAAGGACTTCGCTGCTGTCACCGGGACGACAGAGGGAATTGAGAGCTGAGAGCTGCTTTTGATCGGAAGCCTGGTGACCGTCTTGCTGCTGCCCTTCGCGCTCATTTTCTAGAGGGCCGGAAGCCTGCTCCAACACTCGTAGGCGCTCTTCGTAAGCATTCGCAGCTGACTTGGACTGGGACGCTTCATCATTTCCACTCTCGTCGTTCGTCTTTGCTCTTCCATCGCGGCGTGGCCGTGAGGTCTTTCCAAAGCCACGAAAAGCCATTTCGGGCGACTGATATAGAGCTCCAGGGCTCCAACAAGATTGAGAATCTCAGTTACCATATCAACGACAAAGCAGTTTGTTCTCACTCGCCAATTCCGTTAGCCCTTCTCGAACTCACCGAGTAGAGACTCCGCGCTCGAGAGCTGCCAGTATCGAGATTCTCTTGCTGGATTGCTGTGCTGTCGTCTCAACTTCCTTCTGAAAGAAAAAGGAAACGAGAAGATGCTGGAGAAACCCTGAAAGAAATGGGGAGTTTCTGTTATGAGTTTGCGATTCACAGTCATGGCGACTAATTTGCGTCTCAGTATGTTCCGGAGCTGTCTATGAGGGGTCCTGCCCTGAGTCTATGGTTGTGACTGAACAGAATGTAACAATTATAGATTTTGATGTTGGAAGAACAGAATCGACATAGTCTGACTTTAGAGCAGGCACAGCGGTCTTTATGAGAGTCAGCATGCATTCAAAGGATTGCAGCGTCCGCCACGAGAAGTAGTGCTACCTGCCTGATCGATCACCCCGTTTTCGCCTAATTGGAGGCCTCATGTCTCAAGTATCTGATTGGACCTAAAGACAGGATCTTGGAAAAGGATTTCTGACTGCGTTGACAGAAACGGCGCTCCACATCATGCCCAGCCTGTCATGTCAAGCCATGATTAGAAGTCTACGTTTACAAGAGCCTCCACTTCTTTCGCGCCAGCCGTAAATAGAGAGGAAATGCCTGTGTTTCGCCAAGGAAAACCGTCTTCCTGTATTAATCGAAGGCTCAAGATATCCTTCGGTCGCAGAGAAACTGCCCTCCCAGAATAGAGATGGCATTTGTTAACTGTGGATCCTGTGATTCTACAGGACGTCCGTATAGTTGTCGGCGCTTAGCGACGCAAGCCATCGGTTTGACCAGCGGTGTCGCCGGCCAATAGCGGTCCTGAAGAAACGAATGCGTCAGACAGGGGTTATCTTGAAAATTATGCTCAAAGTCATGACTTACACTTGTTTTTGGAAGGAAACGACGGCAGTCAAGCTTGTCTACGACATGCTCTGGCGGTGGTTTACCGTCCATTACAAAGCGAAATGAACAATAGCTAGCCCCTTATAACTGAACAAAGAGTTTCAGCGAACAAAGTTCAAGACAATTACTCTGAGTAAAAGGGGCCTTTGTTGTGTCTAGGAGTATCACGTGCCGATGTCTTTCTTCAGATGAGGAAGTCGGACTCCATCTCATCCTCCACCCCATCAACATCGGCAGTCACTCCGACGCGCATCCGTGATGATCCCATTTCACTCAAAACCATCTAAATATAACGCGGTCACGAAGCGTCAAGAGAGCCTTCAGCAGCTCTGCACCAGTCAAGTGATGATGCCTAGCCCGATCTCCGGCAGCTCCAGCGGCAAGTGAAGCAGCAAGCGCCCCGAGCTTGAATTCGTCAAGATGAACAAAGAAATCCCCGACGGTTTCTGTTGATCAGCTGTCAAAGAAAATCTTATGGGGACTCCGGGGAGCTCTGTTTCACTGGGAGCCTAAATGCTGGCGCCCTCTGTGGAGCTCAAGGGATTGGATGACGAGAGGTGCGATCCTAAGCGCCCACGATGAGGCTATATTTGGTCTACGCAAGCGCTCTGCAGAATCCACTGAAATTCCTGAAAACGACCGCTGAAGAGTTCTCGCGCGAGATGAAACCTACTATACTTTTGCTGAATGCTCATTCGGCAGTTTGTTTTACTCTGGATTCGCATCCATTGTTTTGCATGGAAGTGTGACGCTTGTCTCAATGGCCACATGCCTATTGAAAGACTAGCTTGGTCTTTGATTGACTCACTTGTTTCTTGCGTTGTACCATGGGTTCAATAAATAAGTACAGAGGGAACCCTCCGTGGAACGGTCGCTATTCATTCTATTGTTGTTTTTTCCCTTTTCCTATTTGGCCGCGACCAACACTGCATCCTGCTTCAATCTGCTTATACCCAATAGATTTCCAGGTGGCATGGCTTCCTCATAGATTGCATTCTTTGGTTCCTCGCGAGTTGCTGCTGGCCAGCGCCCTTTGTACTACTGCCCTTTTCTTTGTCTTCTATCATCCAACTCCTTTAACGCCAGTTCGACTTTATACGGCTTGTTCCCTCCCTCGATACCACCCTATACTATTTTCGGACACTCCTTTCCACTATGATCTTTGCAAGATCCGCTCGATCTATATTTCCTCTCCTTCCTCCATATGGGGCACATCACCCAAATGGAGGAGGGCGAATTATCCCACTACATCCGGACGGCATCACACCGTACATGGGCCTGCGATCTCGCCTATCGCAAATATGGATGAACCGCTGGACCATTCTCCTCCTCCTCGTGCTAGTCAGGCTACTAATTGCCGTAGCCAGTCTCAACACAAGCATGGGCTCGGCCAGACGTGAGGCACTCTCCGCATGTACATCTGTTGAGTCCATGGGTAGCGCCATGGCCTCGACACCTCATTACGCTGCGCGTGGTGTAAACGAGCTGACCGCTGCCAGCGTCGAGACGGCGGTTAGTGCTCTCAAGACAATGCTCATTCTAACAGTGACGGGAGTTGAGGAGATTATCGTTTTTATGATTAAGATGTTGTATCAGACCTATCTCTGCCTCATCACCATGGCCATCCGTGGCACCGTTGACACTGGAGTTGGTCTCTTGAAAGACGCTGGCGACTTTCTGAACTCGACTATCAAGTCCGTTGGTGACGACCTCAGCGACGCAGTCGATACGTTCCAGGATGGCTTCAACGATTTCCTCGGTCTCATCAACGGAGCTGCGACAACGCTTTTCGGATCTGAGATCCCTGAGTTGAACATCAACAGCTTCATTGAAGAGCTTGAGAATGCTCAACTTCCATCCTCTATCGATGAAAAACTCAACAAGCTCAACAGCTCTGTGCCAACCTTTGACGAAGTCAGTGACTTCGTGGAAAATATCATCCGCACTCCCTTCGATGAAGTGAAGAAGTTGATGAATGAGTCAATGGGAACCTTCACCTTTGACCGTGACACGCTACCAGTCCCTGCACGGCAACAGCTGAGCTTTTGCCAAGGGAGTGATGGTATCGATTCGTTCTTCGACAAAGTCTCTGACATTGCCGAGACTGCCAAAAAGATCTTCATTGCCATTCTCGTCATCGCTGCGGTCCTCGTCTGTTTCCCCATGGCATGGCAGGAAATCCGCCGCTGGCGCTCTCAGAAGGAGCGCTCCCAGCTTGTCCGCAAGGAAGCCCATGATCCAATGGATGTTGTCTACATCGTGTCTAGGCCATATTCCTCCGCCACAGGAATTAAAGCCGCGAGCCGATTCAGCAACAGCCGAAGGCAGATCCTGGTCCGCTGGGTCGTCGCCTATGCTACTTCACCTCCTGCTTTGTTTGTGCTCTCCCTCGGTGTTGCCGGACTTTTCGCCTGTCTCTGCCAGTACCTCCTCCTACAGGCAGTTGAGAAGGCCGTGCCTGAGCTCTCCGCCGAAGTTGGTGCCTTTGCCGATAAGATCGTAACTAGCCTAGACGAAACCTCCGCAGAGTGGTCTCTGGGCGCCAACAAAGTCATCGGCGATGTGAACACTGACCTAAATCAGAACATCTTCGGCTGGGTCAACACAACAACGACCGGTGTCAACGACACACTCAATGCCTTCGTCGATGAAACAACCGGCGTCCTCAACGACACCTTCGGAGGAACCGTCCTCTACAGACCGATGATGGACGTCTTCAACTGCCTCATTGGCCTCAAGGTCGCTGGAATCCAACGCGGCCTCACTTGGGTGCACGACCACGCCAACATCGAATTCCCGGCCCTTCCCAACGACACCTTCTCCCGCGGCGCCGCCGAAAGCCTGAACGACGGGAACAGCTCAGACAGCTTCCTCTCAAGTGCCGGCGACTCCACCTCCGACGCAATCACCGAGGTCGTCTTCCGCGTCACAAACGCAATCGGCGAGGGCATCGCCGTCGAAGCCCTCATCTCGGGCGTTATCCTCCTCCTCTGGTTCGTCAACCTGCTCTTCGGCGTTATCCGTGCTCTCTCGCTCTTCCGCGGGCAGGAGCGGAACCGTGGTGATGGCGGTGGCGCCCCCGCGCCGGGGCCTCTGGGTCCTGACCAGGATGGGTTCCATGATGTTCCCCTCACTGCGATGCCCGATACGAGCTCGAGCTCCCGCGCTCAGCCGGCGCCCCAGTATGAGCCTTCCACGCGCACGTTTGCCACTGCGGGGTTGCCCGCGGCGTTGACTGCCGAGACGGGGTACGAGGATGAGAAGTTAGGGTTTGCGGGCCAGAGGAATGCTCTGCAGGTCGATGCGCCAGAAACCCGTGGGAGTAGCTATGCTGAGTATGGCATTGAGAAAGGTCGGATTTAGTGGATGATACCTTCTAGAACAGTCTTTCTTTTCTTTTCGTTCTTTCCCTGTGTACACTGGTGGTACCTGGCGTTGGGATATCAAGCATTTACATGGCAAGCGTTGACAACATACCCAAAATCACTGCATCAATCACTCACTCACTGAAAACTAATACCCAATGTACTCAAAGACAAACAAAACATGCTTATCCCAAGTGGGCAATTTACCAGTAAACCATAGCATACTTAACCCCCTAACCAACCTTGGTTTGACAACTCTGCCCACCCCTCACTTATCCCATTCCTCCTCTACTCCGCTGGCCCCAAAAGATCCCACTTATTCCCCAGATAATCCGAAAACACCACAACAGTCCCATACACCTCCTTCCTGGGCTCAGACGCAAACTCCACTCCTTTGTTTCTTAACCTCTCATACGTCCCCCAAAAGTCCTGCACAGACCAAAAGAACCCAACCCGTCCACCGAACTGTCTTCCCACGAGACTCATTTGCTCAGGCCCGTCGGCTTCTGCGAGGAGGATATTTGCGCCCCCGACTTTGGGGCCTGTTGCTGAGGTTGATTCTCCTGGCGTTTGTGGCTGTGTCTGCGACGGAGGCTGTACGACGACCCAGCGCTTTGGTTGCCCGTCATTTGTTAGCGAGGCGCTGTCTTCGAGAAGGGCGAAGCCGAGAGTTTCGGTGTAAAAATTTATTGCGGGGTCATAGGCGGGGACGAGGAGGGTTACGAGGTTTAGGCCGGACATTGTTGTTCGTAAATGGAAAGACTGCAGTGAACCTTGAAATTGAGAGATGTTGATGTAGGGATTGTGGAGGTCGGATAGTACCAGCTAGTGGATGGGCTAGATTAAGCAAATTCTGAAAAAGGTGCGTACATGGTTAAGGACCGATGGTGGCTGGCCGGTGCTCGGCCTTAAGTAAAGGTGGAGTTCGAGGACTGGGTCTAGAATGGATGAGTACGAGATGTGTCAGCTCGTCTGGGACACATGAATTAGCCTAGAAGGAACCTATGAGCTCCCGAGCAAAATTGTTGTATGTTATGAGTTTGTGTTTGCAATAATTGCTTTCATAGACAGTCTGGAATGACTATATGCATTATAGGACATTACCAGAACCAGGTATCAAGAGTCATAAGACATAATTCCAACCCGTTCAAGCAACCAACCAATATTTCTCGCTGGCGCGCTCAAGCTCAAATCGCAACAAAGAAACTCTTCTCTCCGTCCTTGGGCACAACACGAACCCGCTCAATAATCGGATCTGCACAGCTAACTCTGATTCTCTCAGGTGTGGCAGGACTCTCCAGCCGTAAAACATCTGTAACACCCCATTCTTTCCTCGCGGCCTTGAGTGCATCGCGAATAGCAAAGAATGCCGCACTACCCATGAACAGAGGCGGCTCTCCCACACCGCGAGACCGTTGGATCGTGCGCAGATTCTCCCACTCCACGTCCTTCAAGAGACTAACGTTGAAGATTTGGGGGATATCACGGAAACCAGGGATCTTGTAGTTACCCGGTCCCTTGGTGAAGATTTGGCCAGAGCCGCGGTGCCAGAGACTTTCCTCTGTTGTGAAGAGACCCTGGCCCTGGACGTAGGCGCCCTCAATCTGACCATAATCGATGGATGGGTTGATTGTACGACCGACGTCCATCTTGATGTCGGCGCGAAGGGGCGTCCAGTCGCCGGTGAGTGTGTCAATTTCGACCTCGGCGGCTGTAACTCCCTGTGTGAAGTAGAAGAACATCTGGCCCTTGTTTTCGCCCCATACGTAACCGATGTCGGGGGTGCGGTAGTAGCCCTGTGCGGAGAGGTTCACACGGTCAAAGTACGCTGCGTGGGCAAGCTCTTTCATAGTGGCGTTGGGCATCTTTTCGCGATAAGGGCGAAGACGCTCGTTGAGTTGCTCGCAGGCATTGAAGATAGCGTAGCCGTTCAGGTCGGAACTGGCTGAGGCAGCGGTTGATGAGGTGTTGGCAACGGTGTTGGTGGCCGTTTCGGAGATGAAGACGTCGGACTGTGGGACGCCAAGTGCCTCGGCTGCAATCATGGTCATCTTCGTGTGCAGGCCCTGTCCCATTTCAACTCCACCGTGGGCAACAAGGATACTGCCATCGTGGTAGATGTGGACTAGGGCACCGGCCTGGTTGAGAAACAAAGCCGTAAAGGAGATACCGAATTTAGTTGGGACAATGGCCATCCCGCGCTTTGACCACTTGTGTGTTCGGTTGTATTCCTCTACGGCCTTCCGGCGCTCTAGATAAGAGCTTTCCTCCAGGACTTGATCAAACATCAACGGTACGTGCCAGTCCTTGAGTTCTTGGTTGAAATGCGTCTTGTCGCCGGGTTCGTACATGTTTAGTATCCGCAGCTCCTCTGCCTGCATGTCGAGATGATCGGCGACTTCGGAGATGATACTTTCGGCAAAGAATAAACCCTGAGGGCCACCGAAGCCACGGAAGGCAGTGTTTGAGACGGTGTTCGTCTTGCAGATGCGACCGCGGACGTACATATTCGGGATACTGTACACATTGTCAATGTGCGACAGACTGCGCTCTACAACAGCACCAGAAAGATCTTGGGTGTGGCCGCCGTTCGCATATACGTCCGCATCGAGTGCAAGGAGCTTGCCCTCCTTAGAGACACCGACCTTCCACCGGCAGTAGAACGGATGACGCTGCCCTGAAGTTGCAATATCCTCATCACGATTGAGCATGCATCTCACTGGCCGTCTTGTCTTCGCCGCAGCAGTAGCGCAAATGCCGGCTAGCTGGACAGAGCGGGTCTCCTTTCCACCGAAGCCACCACCAAGGCGTTTGACCCTTGAGACAATCTTGTTGGCTGCCACGCCGGTAACCTGTGCGACATATGATTGTCTGTCGTTGTCAGCAATGCTCCATATGAGATAAAGATTGAAAACCTACGTTTCTGTAGGGTTTTGTGTACTGCTCCAGATTTCCATCTCACCATCTTCAGGCTTAGGTATAGCCACACAAGCCTGCGTTTCCAAGTAGAAATGCTCTTGACCACCCATTCGTGACACACCTTCGAAGACGTGGTCGGCTTCCTTGAACGCGCTCTCAGTATCTCCATTTCTGATGTAGCGGAAATGCTCAAAGAACGATTCCTGTTCAATGGCCTCTTCAATCGTAAGAATAACAGGCAAGTCTTCATATTCGACCTTCACGGCCCTAGCACCCTCCTCAGCAGCCTTGGCCGAAGTCGCCAGAATCATACCAATCGGCTGTCCAGCCGTGGTAACTTCGTCGACTGCAAAGAAGACTTCGTCGCAATTGGGCGCGCCCCACCAGTTTGCCCTAGGAGACGGGAGATCTTTGTGATTCACGTACTCAACAACTCCAGAAACCTCCAGGGCGGCTTCCGTGTCAACGCTCAACAACTTGGCATGTGCCTTTGTCGACAGGACCATACACCCGTATAGTTCGTTCTTTTGCACAGGGATATCGTCCGTGTACTGAGCTTCACCAGTAGCTTGTTTGAGCGCTGATACGTGAGGACCTGCTCGGCCCAGAACTCTTTGCTGATAAGCTGCTGAAGCTTCTTGATCCTTCTCGCCGGTGGAGATAGCTCGTTCGATTTCGGCGATCACGCTTTCATCAATGTCGGTACTCTTGACTTCAAGCTGGGCCAAGACGTCGTGGTAGTATCGGTAAAAAAAGCCCAACGCAAGGGACTTGCGATAAGTTGCCATTCCACCTGGAACACCAAACTTCAGATCGAAGTCCTGCTCCAAGGCTCCCATTGTGCCCTCAAGAGTTGCCGGGTCGGTAAACTTCTTCCCATTCAAAAACTGTTCGGCATTCCGGGCAGATACTGTCATGGGCGCCAGACCACCAAAGACAAGGTTCACGCTCGTAACATCGTTCGAGGGGGAGAGAGAGACGCGCAAGGCAGCGTTTACAATCGCGATGTCATCATCCTTTCTCTTTGATTGTTTGTATGCTCGCAAGTATTCTCCACTTTCCGCTGCAACGGGAATCCGGAGGCTCGCAATGATAGCATCTGCCGGAAGGGCTGTTGAGCGGTAGCCCTTGAAGAACTCGACCATGGGAATCTCAGTCTCCTTTTCCAGCGACCTGGCAACAAGTGTGGTATTGGTAGCCACAAATACAGGGTTGAGATCGGAAATTGGGGACGCGGTTGCCAGATTACCAGCTGGTGAGGCGACGTTCCTAATTTGCCTGCCGGCGAAGTAGCGTAGCTGCTTTTTGATGGCGACGAACGGTTGACCACGTATCGGACCGTATCGCTCGACGGCTTGGTCGCAAACAGACTCAAGGTCGGTCAGCGAAATATTGGCACCAATCTCTAGATGGTCATCGTGGAAAGAGAACTGCCGGAGTTCAGCCAGATCTCCAAGGTAAACAGACGCGCCATAACGCATTTGCTTGAATTTGATCTCAATCTGTGTCTCGGTGCTCCCACCGATTAACTTCGCGTCGGGATGAATGCTCTTGATCTCCAGGAGCTGCTGCACGGTAACAGGTCTGTACCACTTCTTCCGCTTGTTACCAAAAGCCAAGGGACGCAATTCCTGTTTCCACAAAGACGGAGGAAATATCAACTCGGTATCGGGTTTGTATTCGATGAAATCGGGCGACGCAAACTTGTGTGTGACCTCATCAGCGCCATCGGTCGACGATCCCTTGCAGCATCCGCCCGCGCCGTCTTCTTTCTCCATGCAGCATCCGCTGCCCCCATTCGCACGCGCTTTCCCACATCCTGTAGGGCTTGTAAAACTCTGTGCAGCGTCCAAAATCGGCCGATATCCAGTACAGCGACATAAGTTTCCATCAAAAGCCTCTTCTACCGCATGTTCGGAGGGTTGAGGGTCGTTTCTGAGGAGAGCATAAAGGCTCTGAACTGGTCAGTGCAGTCTTTATCGGGAGATATGAGGACAACATACCATTACAATACCCGGAGTACAGAAGCCACACTGACTTCCGTTCCCGATAGCCAACCGCTGCTGAACAGCATGAGGATTCTTGACGTTACCAATACCTTCCACAGTGATAACGTGCTTTCCATCAATGCTAACCAGCGGCGCAATACAGGCGTTTACAGAAGCATGGTAAAGCTTCTTCGTGGTAGGATTGAGTTGTGAAACTACCTAGTCGAGGTCAGAGCTAGATGACGACCTTATCAAGAGAGCGACATACCACCGTGCAAGCACCACATCCACCCTCTGCGCAGCCTAATTTTGTTCCTGTCAGGCCAATACCTCGCAGGTACTCCAATAGAGTGATCTCCGGATCAAACGAGTCGAGCACGACCTTTGTGCCATTGAGATAAAAGCGGATCGTGTCGTCCCAATCTTCTGTAAGCTGAGCAAGGGATGTAGCAGGAACTTTATCTGGGATCGAAGCTTCAAGCTCCGAATCCGATGGTGAAGATTGCAGTAAGATCCCGGGAGCCATAATTTAGTCTTTCTCGGCTGCACCGGGTGAAATGTACCTGGGACAAAACATGGGAGGAGTAGAGGAAAGGTGAGAGTTTAATATCACGAGTGCCTGATAAGTAAGGGTCTGGACATCGCGGGGATCGCCACCATCCGATGGGGAGCGCCACGCTTTGAGATCATGATCGTCCAATCGCGGCCAGCGGAATGCGGCGTTTTGTCAGACACAGCGAAAACAGGCTCGCAGGTTACAGCTGCTTTACTGTTTTCTGAGAGTCCATCGCTAGCTCGCGATATCAGTCAAGAAGCATGATCAAGGAGGTTATTCCACACTGCAAAAGCATGTGAAGAAATATACATTAGGTAATCGAACCTTATCTTTGAGATACATCGTAGCTGCCTTAAGATCATATTTGTGCCTGAGGCATAAATGATTTTGACTAATCGCGTCTGCGCGCGTGCACGCGTTGGAGAAGTGACTGCTCATATCCAAGTCAAACAGTCCTTCAGAGAAGATCTAATGCTATTGTCCCTCCAGTACCTCAATCGGACATATAGGTCGGCTATCGGTGATTGAACCATGGTGTCTTGCCCCATCTGTGGAAAGCCCGTCTCCTCACTTAAGATCAACGACCATATCGATTCCGACTGCCAGCAGTTTATAGAAGAGCCCACATCGAGCGTTGGCGACCCCTCACCTTCCCAGAAAGCTCCAGTCCCAGCCTTTTTCCAGCCATCTTCAACGCGAAAAGCTTCCTCTCAGCGCGAACCTCTCTCCGATGCATCTCCCCTCCGCAACCCCAACGGCAAGAGAACGGTGACCGTGTCGCAGAATGGCAGCTCGTTGTCCGAATATAACACTGCCAGCTCTCAGCGGGATGTCGTGGTAGAGTCAGCACCGAAGAAACAGAAAGTCAATGCCTTTCAGAGAGCTGCACCACTAGCCGAGCGTATGCGCCCTCGGACACTCGACGAAGTATGTGGCCAAGAGCTTGTCGGTCCAGCTGGGGTTCTACGAGGCCTTATCGAGGAAGACCGGGTACCAAGCATGATTCTATGGGGCGGCCCTGGCACTGGGAAAACAACGATAGCACGGGTTATTGCATCGATGGTGGGAAGCAGATTTGTCGAGATCAACAGTACTAGCACTGGTGTTGCAGAGTGCAAGAAGATCTTTGGAGAGGCAAAGAGTGAACTCGGCCTGACCGGAAGGAAGACGATCATATTCTGCGATGAGATCCATCGATTTTCAAAGTCTCAACAAGATGTCTTCTTGGGACCGGTCGAGAGTGGTCAGGTCACGCTAATTGGAGCGACGACTGAAAACCCATCCTTCAAAGTCCAAAATGCCCTGCTTTCCAGGTGTCGAACTTTTACCCTATCGAAACTCACCGATGAAGATATCAAATCTATCTTGGACCGTGCGCTGCAAACCGAAGGGCCGAACTACGTACCGTCTTCCCTAGTGGACGACGAGCTGCTCAATTATTTGGCAAAATTTGCCGACGGAGATGCCCGCACTTCACTCAACCTGCTAGAGTTGGCGATGAACTTATCGAAACGACCAGAGATAACCAAGGATGAGATAAAGGGAGCTTTGACCAAGACGCTTGTGTACGATCGGGCAGGGGACCAGCACTACGACACTATTTCTGCCTTTCACAAATCCATCCGGGGCAACGACCCCGACGCTGCGCTATATTATCTCGCCCGCATGATTCAATCGGGAGAGGACCCTCTCTACATAGCTCGGCGCTTGATAGTCGTCGCTTCAGAGGACATAGGGTTAGCAGATCACAGCATGTTGACGCTCGCGATCTCGACTCACTCCGCGGTGGAGAAGATTGGACTTCCGGAGGCACGGATCAATCTCGCACATGCCACAGTGGCCATGGCGTTGGCGCGGAAAAGCACTCGTGCCTATCGCGGGCTCAACAATGCTTTTGCTGCTTTGGCGGAACCTGGCGTTGCAGGTTTGCCAATTCCCATTCACCTGCGCAACGCCCCTACACGATTGATGAAGGAACTTGGATACGGTAAGGAATACAAGTACAACCCAGACTATGTCAATGGCAACGTGGTACAGGATTACCTCCCGGAGCAGCTACATGGACGACAATTTCTGGAGAGTCGCGATCTGGGGACGAAGATTGATCCAGATTGGATGGACAGAAGCTCAAAGAATTTCAAGCGTGATAATTGATACAAGCTCGACTATCGAAATTTCTCGCTAACAGAAATTACAAAACTCCGCTTGGTTAACTTGTTTGATATCTGTGTAGACCACCTGGCGTACTGTGTTTTTGGCAGAAGGCTTAACCCTTGTTTCATAACTTAATGATACCCCCCCTGTACTGGATACACTTTTGAAACACTAGATTCAATGATTAGTACTCGGCAATCTGAATCAACATCTTGACGAGGCGTCAAGTTGTTGTATAGAAGCGCCCAACCAATCAGCGCACGGACCAGCCACCGCTCCGCGTCGCGTCCGCAGATCAAATCGAACCTGCAACAAAGCAACAGAGCAGATCAATCCTGACAACCACCCCTCCCCCGCTCTCCCTCGCTGCCAGGTCATTCCCTCTGCCTTACCAAGGCACAGAATACGGCAATTTCAACACCCACTACCCCATTTCCAGCGAATGCTTGTCAGTTCCACTATCACCACACCCGACGCCGCCTGTCAACAACCACAAAAGCGCCGGCCCTCGCCATGGCCTCGTCCGGGCAACCATTCGGGTCGCGCTCCTACACAGCCGGCAAACTCCCCGACCGATCACTCAACAGCAACACGATCCCATACAGCGCCTCAACATTCACCCGTCGCGGGCTAGGAGCCACTGGCGCAGGCGAGTTTGGAGCCGACGTCGCGAAATCAACCCAGCAGGCGCCGCCGCCGCAGCAGGTTCATGCGCAGACACATGGGCAAGCGCAGGAGCCAAATCCGCTTAGTCGGTTGACGGAGGAGCAGAGGGAGGAAGTCAATGAAGCTGTACGCATCCATGCAACCCTCCGTCTGTCTACGTTCGCCCCTCGGACCCGGCATGGCATGGCATGATCAGACCGAGTATAATATAACTGACATATCTCGCTGATAACTAGTTCACTCTCTTCGATCTCGACCGCGACCGCCACCTCGACTACCACGAACTCCGCGTCGCCTTTCGCGCCCTCGGCTTCACGCTCCCAAAGCAAGAACTCATCTCCCTCCTAACAACCTACGGCGTCCCGCGCCCTCAAGTACAAGGACAAGCAGGCGCCGGCGCCGGCGGCCCACAAGCACAACAGTCGAAAGCCACCGCCCCCGCCGCGAACCCGCAACACCCTTCGAACCTTCTCATGCCACTCTCTGCGTTCCAGGCCGTCACGGCGGTGAAGATCCTCGAGCGGGACCCGCGCGATGAGATCCTGCGCGCATTTGAGCTGTTCGACGAGGGCGGGAAAGGGTACATCGATCTAGAGGATTTGAGGCGCGTCGCGAGGGAGCTTGGTGAGACGGGGCTTGAGGAGGAGGAGCTGCGGGCTATGATTGAGGAGTTTGATCTTGAGGGCGTTGGTGGTGTTACGAGGGAGGCGTTTGTGAGTATTTGCTGGCAGTGACCTCTTCCCTCGCCACCTCCTCATCTCATTTCCTTGAATTTCAATATTCCATCCGCTAAAACCATGCGTGCATGAATGTTTGGTCTGGACTCCAAGCTTGATTGACGTTTATTGTTCAAACCTAGGCATTGGTAGGCGCCATTGACTGAATTTTTCTCCCTTTTTTTGCTTACCTGTCTTGATGTGTGTTGCTTGTTATATAGTTTTTTTCTGGTGCCTTTGTGCTGTTTCTTAGCTTTCTCCTACGGGTTTAGGAATCTTGGATCTTTGAATCTGTTTAGTGGGTTTGTGGCAAATATCTGTAGACTGTAATCCATACATATCCTTTATCTAGCCTGATCGGAATGGTAGGGCAAAGTTCGGAGGGGTGAAGACTACTTTGGTATAGCCCTTGAACTAACATGTGGGATCGCACTTTGGAGTTGTGGCGGTTTCGAAGTGCGAAGCGTCATTGAGTATACAAAGGTACAGATTGAAGTATTAGAGCGCTATGCATGATATCCTGCTAATAGTAGGCTTGTATCGAAGAAAGTTACTGTCCAAAACGGTCCTGACAGTAGCGAAAATTTAACCAAACAAATATCCAATGTCCAGGGTAAAAAGAAAACCCTCAATCTATGCAAGCGCCAAACTAAACCTGGTTTATCCACGATCTCCAATGCAAAGCAACATATATATACAACTCATGCATATCGCATCGTCTGCATATAGCCTGGAGGCGGACCGTCATCGTATCTCCGCTCAGCAGGGTACGCGGGGTATTGAGACTGGCCAGTGTAAGGCCCTTGCGGAGGGGGGCCGTCGTAGAGACCTTGCTGCTGAGGCGCCGGGTAGGGGGCGTGATATGGACCGGGGTACGCGGTTTGCATCGGCGGTGGTGGGCCTTGGCCTGGTCGGAAGGCGCGCGAGAGTCGCCTGATCGGCGTTTGTTGAGGTTGGGGAGGTGGCATTTGTCTGTTGTACTGGCCGTATGCGACTGGAGGCACGGGCTTCATGGTGTAGCGGGAACGGCGGCAGCGTCTGAAGATGCAGATCAAGATCGCCAGGATGATCAATCCGCCAACGCCGGCGGCAACCGGAATGATGATGTTCTTGTGTGCTTCGATCCAGCTTTCTTCACCTTTGCAGCGGCCATTGCTGCAGCGTCCGCTGTTACCGCACGGTGTGCCATCGAGGAAGTTTTGCTGGTTGGTGAAGCACCTCTGGGTCATTAGGCTACTCGCAGAAGAATCCTCGCAATACAGTTGACACGAGTTCCAAGGTCCATCGCACGCACGCGTGTTGTTCGTGCCCGCCAGCGAGCCCATCATGCTTTCGCACTGGGCGTCACGGCTTGTACACTGACCACTGGCGCAGGCTAGGCCGGAGCCACTTCTGCCGCAGCTGTCTCCATCCTTCTTGAAAGAATCCGAAGGGCAACTGCTCGAGTTTCCGCTACAAGTCTCTTGTAGATCGCATTCACCAGTGCTAGGGCGGCAGACAGTGCCCGCCGCGGCGAGCTTGCAGGAGTTGCAGCAGCTATCATTGGCATCGTCACATTCAGATCCTGTTGTAAACTTGCATGTACTCGGATTGCAGCATGAGTTATCGCCACAGCCCTCTTCACCGCCGCAATCGCAGTCCTCGCCTGACTCGACAATACCATTTCCGCATTGGGCGCCGGTGAAGGTTTCAATGTCTCGGTTCGCGGATAGACATGTCGATTTGACGCTGTTTCGACCAAGGGCAGCACAGATATTACCAATCGAGCATTGTGAAAACTGAGTAATATCAGAAGCGGTACTCGGATTCATCATGTAATCTCCGCCGGCGTCGCAGCTGCTTGAGCTGTAGGGACAGCATTGCGACGAGGCTTGTAGATTTTGTTGGCATGCCTCGGCTGTGCAATCGTGAATTGCTCCGAACGTGTGGCCAGACTCGTGAGCAAATATCTGCCATGCTGCACCGCCTGTCGCAACGACGACATTAGTCCCACTGACATAACTGCCCTCGTCACTTGCGACACCGGTATTGCATAGCTGTCCCAGCCATGCCAGTCCAACCTCCGACCCAGTTGGGCAATCTGTCATCAAAGTCCAATAGGCGTTGTCATCTGATTGTTGACCGCGCCATTGTGAAAAGAGATCTAGCCGCTGTGTGATGTTTCCTTGCGTGCATGGCATATTCCATTGCGCAGCAGTAGATGCGCTCTCGGTGCAATCCCTATCCGTAACTGTGATGTTCCGGAGGCCGATGGAGATGTTGAACGAATTCTCGAAGACATTTGATGCGCTGTTGACCATACTGATGACCGACCGTTGAACAGCCTGGGTGCCGTTGAACTTCTCCCAGAGGGCACAATCCGTTGCGACACCAATAAGCGCGACTTGTTTTGTACTCGGGCAACCGCTGGTATCGCCGATCGTAGATTGTAGGTTGACTCCCCCGCCTCCGTTTCCAGACACTGTCCCAATGTCGTCGGATCGTTTGCTCACGCCGAGCCCAAAGAGCGAGTTGATTGGTATAGATGCCCATCTGTTCGTTTCTTGCCGGGTAAAAGTTTGGAGGACGGGATGGTCAGGGTTGCTGTTGAAACCCAGCTGGTCGGCCTGACACGACGAGTCCGAGATAGAATGGTTCGAAGATAGATCTCGCTTCAGGTCTGTATGAGAGGTGTCGGCCGACCTCAGCAAATCGGAGTCACGGTAAAATACCATATAATCCTCCTCTTGTCTGCGAATGTCGACATCCTGGGGGCGTTTATCTCGTAGGTACGTCGATTGCAGTTCGACATGGTGACTATCACCGTGGATGTTAAAGACTCCCTCAAAGAGCGGCTCGGGACCGTCCCTCGTGATATATATTCTCGCCCATCCTACTGGATCCCACATGCCTCTCCCTGTCCCCCTTCCGATCAAAGTTCTTCCCTTGAAGACCTTGTGTTGGTGACGTGTAATAGGCTCTTCGGTGTGAACCATGCCGTCGGCACCCAGGTATTGTACAAATGCATCCTCGGCTATAATGTCATGGTTTGGTTCGAGCTGGAGTTTTATTCGTTGGTCTCTGTCACCTATACTAAAGGTGATATCGAAATGTGAGAGGTGATCTATACGGTCTGTCTTCGAGGGGCCTTGGATCGTCGGCCGATCGAGGGTTGAAACATGTCGGATAGCATGCGGCGCCTGCGACCGGGCTGCGCAAAACAAAGCCGTCAGTTTAAGCTGGATGGTCAGAGATCGGAGGAACCCTTACCTTGTACGCCGACTGTGAAGAGCGAGAGGGCACCTGCAACCAGCGGTAACACTGGATTGAGGATTTTCATGGCTGTTGAGGGCGAAGGACAGCCTTGGGAAGACCTCAAGACGGTTCAGTAACAATGGCAAAGATGGACTGAGAGGAAATATTCCAAGAAAAGGGGCGAAAGCAAAGCCAGTCTGCTTCAGCAATTCATCGCATACCAAGACTCAACACTAGGCAACAACGAAAGAAGAAAGAATCGACGATGGTTTCTTGCAGCAGATTCTGGCAACCCTTCCGCTCCCTGACAAACGAACGCTCCGACCGCAGCTTGATGACTTCCCCGACAGCTTCCGGCTCAGCCTTAACAGTGGAGGAGTGATTCCAAATGAGAGGCACGGCTGACGATCGGAGTCGGCGGAGGGAGAGGCTGGTGCTCTCCGCGGAGGAGAATTGGGGCGCAGCAGGTGGCTTGGCGGATGAGTGATCAACAACCCACCGTCCCACAGAAAGGAGAACTTCTGGAGAAAATCAGGGGATTGATGATACGGGGGCGAAGACAAAATCAGAAGAGTTCATCTTTGAGAAAAAGAGGGGGTGAAGAGCTGACATTTTTCGAGCGCAGCCAAGCGTCGGTTGGTCATCGCAACGGCGCTTAGAGGAACAGTTTCAAAACAAAGGATCATGAGCACATCTAATATTAGCATAGCGGCATAGCCGACATGATGATATGCAGTGCTTATTGCTGACAGCTGCTGCGGTAGTACACTTAGCCCTAATATTGTTGGATGGTACGTAGTACTAATCTTCGAGATCTCAGGTGCTTCACAAGGTGCTTAACCGGCCCATTAGAAGACTAGGACTTAAGCGGGCGCTTGACGAACCACCGCTTACAGGAAACTCGATAACTGCTGAAAACGCCCGCTCCTTGGTGAGGTACTTGATATATGTATATGTTCAGGGAGGTGCCTGACGTCTCTTAAGCCAACGCTCAACAGGCACCTGGAGAGGTATATTGAAGCGAGCGCTCAGTTAGGCAAGAGAGTCTGCAGTAGGATTCTTTAATGCCCTTGGAAAACTGCTCCCTGAGAGGCATCCGCTTCATTGGACGTATATCATTGACCAGGATTAGTATGATACACCTCATGTGCAACTCGCGCGAAATGGGGTATCAGCGCTCCGCAAACATTGCAATGTACACCAGTCATGTTGTCCTCCTCATCACTCTCCTCCCAGACTGCTTCTGATGCTGCGGCCGGGGTAGATTCAGGGACCTCGGGATCAGTGACCAGTCCAGACTCGAAGTCCATGTGGCTTTCCTGGTGCCTTACCTCCTGTCGCTGGAACATCTTCCCAATGTCACGACCGTTGCTATGTTTTCCTATCAGGTCGACCATATTCGTCACTGCGAGATTTAGAACTCGCAGGTTCCACCCGGTCCGCTCGCGATGAAGCTTACGGAACATAGTCGCCGTCAAGTCTCGAACCAGTCGCTCTGCTAGAGCGTCGACAGACTCATCAAGGTTAAAGACGTATTGAGGTAGAGGCGCAGAGTGCGATATGCGAGTATGGCTGACGCCGCTATTCGAGTCTGGCAGGGATCGCGGCAGTGTGGACAAGCGAATGGTACGGGGGCGGGCAAGCCAGCGAATCTTTGTGTCTCCATGTTCCGCGGCCGTAGTGGATGTCGCTTCGGCATCGGTATACTTTTCTGTCAAATCGGTCCGCATTCGACGTATCAGGCTCGCAGCCAAAGCAAGCATCGCCTTGCGGGCCGCCTCGAAGTTATCCAGCGAGCCGTAGGAATCCTCAATGCTGATCTGGGTCGGTACATCTCGAGCTTCGCCAACTGGAGTGTTGTCGACACCATGGAGAAGCTCCCAAATTCGCAATCCGATAGCTCGCGGAGCCCCGGGCCCACTGAGAATCCTTTCCAAAACGGAGGGTCCCATGCCGGGAAACAGTCGGACATCACGAACTGTTAGTCCATCTTCAGCCTTGGCAGGGTCCGAAGCTGTAATATAGGATATGATTTTGCGTGATAACTTGGACCCTATACCAGGAATTGCCCGAATCTCGCGTTGGTCGAGGAATTTTAAGACATTGCTCTCTTCGCCCCTTTTCACCGTAGTATACGGTGGGAGGAGCGTCGTCTGGCTATTTGGCTTGTGAACACTGCCCACTAACTTGGCGAGTATTTTAGAAGTGGAGATTCCTGCCGTAGCTGTGTAGCCCTTCTCGTCTTCGAGTTGGCCTCGAAGGTAGCCCGCTAGATGAGAAGCAAGCAATAGTCTCGTTCGAATCTGGGAGGGGTCTGATTCTGTCGATGGCGCCAGATCTGCAGCAGTATACCCATCCGGATAGACAGGCCCATGTAAATTGGTGGCGTCAAATTCAAAGCCAGCTGTAGGGTCCTGGCGGTCGAGGTGGAAGAAGGAATGTGTCAAGTCATTGGGGTTCAGCAGCGCCACATTGTACGCTATCATATCCGTCACGTCCATAAAGATTTCGTCGAACCCCAGCTTCTCAACTCTCTCGCCCCAGATAAACCCCCGGAGGAAGAGGTAGAGGTCTTTCGAGGCATCTCGAAATTTTGTGAGGTCTTCCCCGAGGACGATGACCACGTCTGGGCAGACCTTTTTCGCCTCTTTAATCAACTGAAGCTTGTGTAATCCTCGTCTTCGAGCTTCGTAGTTACAGGTAACTACGATTTGCTTTTGCTGAACAGCGAGGGGAAGTGTTTTCAATACAGGCTGCTCAACCTCGAACACTGAAGCATAAAAACAGTCGTAATCCTGCATGGTCAGCGAAAAAAAAAAAAAAAAGGATAAAAGGGTGCAGTTATACTGACAAAATGAAGTATGATACGCTGGTCGTCTCTGGATAGAGCGGTTTCCATTTACTGTATTGTGGCAGCTGTTCAGCATCTCAATTTAACTATTTCGAGGAGCAAGCGCTCATGCTTGATGGTTGTTGCAGAGCAACGAACAGTGCCAAGTCACTCGCTCACGAACACCAGTGTATTAGTCATACACCACATCAGCTAGCCCTGATGTGGAGGATACTACGGACTGGTGTTTATCCACAGCTCCATCCAGCTCAGTACCTGTCTACTCAATTCCTAACTTTTCAAGCCAAACATCCGCAATATTGTTTAATGATCTATGCCCCAGTCCCAAGATATCTGGGTACGAACCACTTAGGTACCAGGCTCTTGGGGAAAATCGCTTCAGCTGAGCGTATTTGACAGGATGTGGCCACTGGTGGAAAGAAGCAATGGGCTGCCTACCGAACATCTACTTCAAGTCGAACCTTTGAATCCGTTATCGACTTCTTCTTCTGCACGCAGCCATCCTTATCCTCCCCCATACGGCTAGGGTGGTAGTTCCGAGCAAGCCATTCTTCTTGTATTCATTTGAATCCTGCTTACACCACGATTGTCTGGAGTACTCCGTTTACCAATCCCAATCAGAATGTCCAAGGAAATTGATGAGATCGGTCTTCCGGGCTTTTCCTTGCCTCTTGACTGCGCACCGGACGCCAGTTTTCCGAACGCGTTGATGATAGATGACGCTGACAGCTTTGCGTAAGATAGTATACAGCCAGCTTCTGGTACATCATTGCCTGACGGATATCTAGGCGACTTGACACGTACCGAGAAACTTTGATGCGTCAAGCCATGAACTCAATTATCGACAAGCCGGAATGGTATCGCAAAGTGAGGATCACCGTCGGCGAACGCGCTAAAAATCTGCATTGACTCTCATTTTCTCGTGATCCAGGTCTTTGACGACGAAATCACGGCAAAATGGCGCCAGGAAGTCGCGGATAGTGGGAAAGATATCTCTCCCAAGATGATGGACTGGATCATACAAGAGCTCCGTTGGAAGGCAGATTATTTTGACAAGCACGGGGCAATTATGGCGTTTGATAACGGTGTCGTCATATCCGATAGGGCGATCTCACCAGAGCTGCAACAGGAGCTACGAGACGCGGTGAGGTCACTAGAGATGAACACGAAGAAAGACTTCACCCCGGCTCAGAGGACAAAGTGGTTGACCTGGTGCATCCTTCTCTATTCCCTGTCATTTACGGCCGCTCGCGAATTCTTACAGACCGTCTGATAACTCTTGATGATTGTCTGAATCATGTTGGTGATGGGATATTACTACCAACACCAACAGATGAGCCGCATTCAGGGTATCACAATTTCTATTATCCTTATCCTTTCAGCACAAAGTTTCAGTGGATGCCTTGCAACATTCACTTTACAAGCGACGGTGGCTGCCGTATTATGTCGTATATCAACAATCTTCATCCGAAGAAGAATCGCTCACTATACGGAGTGCTCGAGAAACTTGTCGCACAGACCATTCCTTTGTGGAACATCACCCTGTCAAATCTGGTCAACAATAACCGCCGCATTAACGCGAGTTATGTCACCTACGATCCCCGAAGCCCGGACTTGAAATCTCGGGGTGAGAAAGCCTGGTGTGATTGGAGAGAAAACCGCCAGGCAATACAACCAGAGCCTGGCGACTTTGATGCAGAAAAAGTGACCCCAAAGGATGATGTAGATCTACGTGAAGACTACCCACAGGGACTACAGGTTATCGTCAAATTGGCTAACATAGAACTGACATCTGACAAACGCGTGTACCATGGTGGGACGTGGCGTGTTGAAGGAGCACAGAACGAGCACATATGTGCCACTGGTATCTATTACTATGATAGCGAAAACATCACGGATAGCAGCCTTGCCTTCCGCCAACGTGTCCTCCGATACAAGATTGGGCGTGAGTTAGAATATCCCCAGGACGATTTCATTTCTTCAGTCCATTTATGGACTCGATGAAGATGTTGTGGGTTCCGGTGAGACTCGTGTTACCCAGGATATTGGTAGCATATCAACTCGGGAAAGGCGCTTGCTGACCTTTCCGAATATACTTCAACACCGTGTGTCGCCATTCGGTCTTGCGGACACCTCGAAATCCGGGCACCGGAAAATCCTGGCGTTGTTCCTTGTTGACCCGAACTACCGGATTATCTCTTCAGCCAATGTGCCTCCTCAGAGCGAAGAGTGGTGGGAAGAAAAGTGGGAGGCTATCTTTAACGCCCTGCCAACCAGGCTCCCGCGCGAGCTGCAGGACATGGTGATGCAGTATATGGACGTCGGCCATATCACGATGAAGGAAGCTCGCAAACATAGGCTGGAGCTGATGGCAGAGCGAACGGTGGATACTCAGTTTGTGAACGAAGCGTTCGAGTATGGGGACTTCAATCTATGCGAGCATTGATCACGCCACGGCTAGACCTGTTGTTTGACTATGATTTGACATTCACTGTCGCAGGGCGTTTATAGATCCGCCTCCTAATCGTTCTCTGCCGAGGCATCTTCTCCAGGAACCAATCTGGAGTATGCCATGTGACCATTCGAGGACCTTTGGGCGCTTTAATATAGAAATTCGGTCATTATTGGTCAGTTGTGTTGATGTTTAGTCTCCGCTTAAACGCCCGAAGCGGGGCTGTGCTTGATGGGGTTTGGTCAACTGGGATCAACGACCCTGGAATACTTATAGGGCAGCATGGGAACCTTCAAAGTTCACGATCGATTCGATTCCTTCCTTCCATGTCTTTCTTGAGGGCAGCAATGATTTCCGCAAAATGGCATTTCGTTACAACACCCCCGACCCCGAACTCAGCATCAAGCTAGAGAATCCTAGACATCTTTCTCCTGGCCACCTTCCGTGGTACATCCCGGGTGAGACAATTATCGGTGTTGTTCGTCGCACTACACCTGGCGCCGTTCCAGAGGCACGAGTAGTCGTCACTCTTCACGGGAAGTGTACCTCCAAGATCAAGATCAAGAGGGGCAATTCCGAGAGTCGCTATGAGAGTTCGTTCAACTGCCTGAGTACCCCAATGGAGCCTGAGATCCTGTTCTCCAATGCACCATTGCATATTCCGGAGGGTGAAGGAATGTCATGGCCCTTTGCAGTCACGATCCCTCCAGTCGTTGAGGACGTTCGGCGTGCCGATCAGAGAAAGCATTATACTCTCCCAGGTGGTCCTACGTTCCCTCCTCCTGGTTCTTTTGCCGTATACTCGGAAAGTATCTGGACAACCGGCGAGAAAGTCAGGGCCTCTGTCGAGTACTACGTGCAGGCGAGGATAGAGCTTTCTCATGTACATCGGGGAATCACGAAGAAGGCCATACATACCGCCAAGGCCCCATTTCGGCTAAGAGACGTCAAAATTGGACCACCTATCACGAATTTCAACATGAAACGGCATCAGATGACGCATATGATTGCTGCGTACAAGCTTGTCCCAGGTATCGGGGAGCTTACCTTCGGTCAGAAAACACGCCAAGCCTTCATGACAACAAGTGTGCCCAGGCTCACATTCAAATTCAATGTGATTCTTCCACATACCCTGCAGCTTGAGAACGAGAGCCCCATTCCAATCTATCTCTCCGCTGAGCCCGTTTCCGGATCCACAACCGATATCATTCACGATGTGCCACAGACAATAATCATCAAATCGTTCATGCTACGGCTCAAGCAGCAGACTATGGTTCAAGCGGAGAAGCATAATTCAGTCATTAGTGAGGCGGTAAACCTCATCCCGAACACCGCCATCGGCGCGCTGGGACGGGAAGTCAGCCTTACCGTCATCCCGCGGACTAGCGGGCAACCCGAAGAATCTCCGCAGATAAATCTCGGCGAGATGCTGGATTTCCGGATGCGCAAGCATGGCTTGCACCCGACATTCAAGACATATAACGTCGGTCGCACTTATAATCTGGCCTGGGAGGTGGAGGGGCGGGTCGCGGGGGAGAAGTTTAAGCTTGGTTACACGCATCAGGCTAAAGTGTTGCCGGGCCCCTCCGATGTGCCAGAGTTTGAGAGCCCAGCGCCGCGGCCTGAGGCTTTACCAGAGTATCTGGAGCTGAGCGAGGCGCCGCCTGCTTATTCTGCATAATTATGAGTCGTTGTATTGGAGATACCCTCATCCTGTACGGAGTATGAATTTGTATGAATTTTGACTGAACCTGGTGAGCTGATCGAGGACGCCTGTTACCTCAGATATTAATGAACTTTAGAATGAACTTTAGTGATGAAGATCGATGTTTCCTCAGCCTGTGTAAATTCTCGGAGCCTGGCGAGACTGGTCGGATTACCGTCCGAATAATGGGTACCTATGGGTCTTGCTTGGAGAGTAGTCGAAGAATTGGAGTGATTGGCGGGATTGCCACCGCTAAATTGTCACTGACAGGAAAGCGATAGTCTTCCGAGCGGCTTGTATAGTCTAGACCTTGGCGCCTATATTTAGAACTCATCACACTCGATCGTTTGCCCCATCTGTAGTCTTTACGGGGGAGGCGACGTTTTATTTTTCGATCTTCATGATTCAGACGTCTGGAATAAATCTGCCTGGTGACCGCTGGGTTTGCCTCTCTTTTTAAACTTCAGTTGGACGGCGAGGACGGAGATACAACGTAAGGTCGTCGCGTTCAAGTCCCCGCAGTTCTAAAAATATTAGAGAAACTCGTACAGTGCCACTGACGAGCGCCCACACCTCGTTTCTCTTGCTCTCGCTCTCTTTTCATGCTTGTCCGCTCTTCCTTTGTGCTACATCTCGAGTTTCGACTTTTCGAGAAGTCTGCCTGCTCTCGTGTTCACATATATTACTGACGGTCGGCCTTGTCGTCTCCCAGCCACTCTCTAAGCGCTCTCATGCGGGGCGCACTGCCTTCGACTCCTCTCGTCTTCTCGCTGGCTGCGCCAACCCTGTTCTTTGTGACATCTCTGCGTCAGCATTCCCGCACTTTGACGGACATAATAATCCTAATACTATAATTTTGACCATCCCTGCTCTTGCTGCGGACGACTCGCTGTTTGTCTGCGCCGCCTTCGCCATGCTCGCGACTGCAATGCCCCCTCAAGCCTCCCACCAGCTTCCACTCTCTTCATCCTCGTCTGGCGCAGAAGCATCTGCTTCGCTTCCGATCATGTCTGCTTCATCACAGACCTCATCAGTGTCACATTCCAGCATGTCTTGCGCCGTGGCATCGAGCACAACGACAACCCGGCCATCCGCTCTCACACGACCGAAGCTTACCCTCCAGACCTCATCGCTTCCTGTCACCTTTGGCAGCTCATCAACAGGCCTATCGCTATCGTTAGCTGCCGGCTCGACAGCCTCTCCCACAGTCCGAAACACCTTTAAGAACGCCTACGATGTTGTGTATCCGTCTTCGGCAACAGCTTCTCCGTCGAGAACCTCGAATCCTCGCTTTCCCAAGCCGTCATCACCATACACTTCCAGCAACCCGTACCAGCTACCACTTGGCGTGAAGAGCATTCTTCGCAACTCGCCCCTGGAAGCGAAACGGCGGGCAAACTCAGTGGCTCCGAGCGGGCCGAACGGAGCCTCAACCACGCGTCGGGTATTCTTCCCGACCAAGAAGAGCGTCACCTACCGGTATCCGCTCGAGGAGGAAATCAAGACCGTCACATACACCACGCGACATTCAGATCTTGTCTCTGAGCCCGAGGCGGACTCACGCGAGACAAGTTCCGACGAAGATTCGGATTACTCGAGTTCTAGCGGGGTTTCATCTGAAACAACCCCATCCGATGACGACGCGGGAACCGAGTCCACGGGGTCCGGCCCAACCGGCGATAAGAAGAAAAAGAAGCGAAAGTATCGCAGCGCCGAACGCCAAGTCCGCGCTATCGCTCTGATGGAGGGACTGGAAGACCCGTACGCCCCGTCAACGCCTCAAACACCGCGACAGGGTCGCCTGAAACGCCGTCGCGAATGGAGGTGGACTCTGGGACCGTTGGAGAACATCAACAGCACGGCAGAGACAACACAAACAGACCCAACATCAACCACACAAACGTCTACCGTCTCAGAACCAGAACAGGAACCCGCCATGGAACCAAAAACTCCCATCATCGCTCCGCCCCGACCCAAACTATCAAAACTCTCGCCCCCAACCTCCGCCACGCTTAGTGACACATCCGAAAGCAACACCGCTCTTTCAAGAACAGAGCTCACGGACCCCTATCCACCGCATTAACTAGCCGACGGGGCTTATACTTGCAGAACTCCCCCACCCACTGCTATATTCTGCATCTGCATCTGCTTCTGCATCGCGTGTTTCGCATTTCCACTTACGATTTATGCATCATAGATGGCATTCACATGGATCTGATCTGACCCTACTTTTCTTGCATACATGACACAGATTTGACTTGGACTTGGACATCCAAGCTTAGTTCTGTCTCGGTTATTTATAGATCCTGTTTCGATATCCCTGATCTCTCTTTTCTTTTCTCTTATATATATTTATCTATCTCTTAATCATTATTATTCACTATTTTCTTATTCTCTATGCCACCGCCGTCTGAGTTGTCTGGGACAACCATGGCCATGGCAGACGAGCATCGCGTGCGCATGCGCATGCATTGCATTTATCTCTACATGCATACATATTTTACGAATACGAATCCCACCAAATCGAAACTCTATCTTCAAGAATCAAGGCTGCTCCCACTTGCGTCATCGTCTCAGTAAATCAAGATTGCAGTGCATGAGGGACGTGGACCGCATCTGAGCTCGAATCCTCTCATGCACCCAGTTAGTACTATGGTATTATTTACCCATTCATCCTCCTGCCCCCCACACTCACACTCTCACAGGGAACCAGATCGACAAAGCGATACTCGCACCAAGCGTTGGTTACGAGGTCTGCGGGATTCAACCCTGAACCACGGATGCGGAATACGAACACGACTTCTCGATCCATGTTGATCCCGCCAGCCGAGGAGTATCTCGCTTATCGACTTGGTAAGGCAGCCGACGTCTATGGTCCACAGTCGACATATGCACACCCAGATTGAGTCTAGTGGTGGGAGGCCGTATCGTATTTGTGGATATCGGCACAAGAGAGGGACTTTAGGCTTGGGTTCGGGATTTGATACTGGAATCGGATCGCTGCTTCTCGAGGAGGGCTTGGAAGCTCTCAAGTGATTCAGATTTAAGGGTCGTGGCTGTTTTTTGCTTGGTTGGCCTGTTACTCATATTCTCTGCGAATGCGGGCTTCTCAGGCATCATCGGTCGCAATTGAAACAGCGTGCCCGATGTCACAGTGTAGCGCATACTCCAGACTAGTAGTAACACTACTCTTGGAATTACACTCATCTCCTCAAAACAGCGAATACCAGCTACTGCTGAAAGTTTTCTTCGATGATATCTATAATGTGTGAAAAGTATGCTGGACAAAATGATGTAAAATCCACATAGAAGACTTCTTTCTAGCACGCATTTCCTTCGCTATTGCCGCAGCGCTTAGATTAAAACAGGACTGCTCAGTCATGGTGTTATCAATCCTCAGTCGAAATGTACAAAAAGACCTTGAGGCAAGCCTGACCAAGACTCTCGCTCAAGAGCTTCGAGCCAGATTTGGTATCGAAGCAATCGCCGATGACCCGGACAATGATGACCACGCTCATCCGGCATCCATTGAGGGGACCAATGTAGTTGGCCTGGTGCTGTCACCATACGGGGAGGGAGTCCCCCGAGACAATGCTGCCGAATTTGATAAGTTTTCCACAACTCTGTCCCAAGACGAATCCTCGCCAAACAAAGCACTCGAGGGACTCAAGTACTTTGCTTTCGGTCTCGGGAGCACGGAATATCAATACTACAACAACCGATTTGCCGACATCGCCGATGACTCTGTAGTTAATTTATGACATCCATTGTCGCAGAATGTGACTGTTGACGTCGCTTGGTGAGGGTTATCGTTGAGGCAGAAACGCCTGACTGAACTGGGATGAGGCCCGGAGGAGTTTGTGTGTGCATAAGAGGAGTCATAGAGGACATTCTCGGTAATAAAAACGCTTGGAAGGTCTCTGGGCCAAGGCCGAGAGTTTATAAAAGGCCCATTGAAATACACTGTCCCATTATAGATGGAGAACGGAAGAGGGTAGGGTTTTTCAGTAATGCGACAGAACCCAGTTGTAATGAGCACGAGGTCATTGTTGAATTTGGCCTCTGTGCCCAGGATCTTGACTTTTCTATATCGTCCTAATGTCAGGGTTGACACCATATCCAACAACTAGGCGAGCGAAAATATTGACCTTTCACGTTTCACGCGAATTCTTGTTTCCTGCCACCTGCACCTGGGATGGTACCAGGACGAGTGCTTGGAAAAGAAGACCCTGACCGGGGCAATGTCGCCAACATCACTAGAACTGTTGTATCTATTCAAAGCCAGATTAACTTCGAGAGGAGTTCTGATTCCTGCTCACACTTGCAGAGACGGTGCTCGGCAACGGCATCATAAAAGGCCTTGACCTGAAAAGTCTAGTCCTCGATTCCTTCCTCTAGCAAAGAAGGACCCGAGTCAGTTCTAGTGTACGGCTATTGGGGCAGCTCGCTTCAATTAGTCGTGCAAATGCTTCGAGAGTATCCAACAGCCGCCTACGGTTGTCTTCCATCCCGGCCTTGGTGGACTTGACGAACGATCGAAGCCCTGCTAACGAGGCATCAGATACGGCGGTGCCCCGAGCGATGGCAAACAGTGTTGGGTAGTTATAAGCCAGCAGTGATGATGCAGCGGTTTTCTATCGGTGCAGATTCCTCTCTCTAGTCTTTGTGCGACCGCGAGTCAGGACTGAATATCAATCAAATGACAGCCCGGTTGTCTCGTACTTTACCCCTGCCGCAAACTTTCTCCAGCTTTCTCAGAAATTTGGGCATATGTCTCTGGGGTTCCCCCATTCGTCCATCTCTATCTCGCTCATGGACAAATTGATCCTCGTCAACGCCGAGACGAAAACGGCGCAAAACCGTTGGTGTCTGTTCTGGTTCTCATTGGCCAACCTGATCCCGAAGCCAGCCAGGACTCTTGTCACGTCGATTGCAACTAGGACCTCACTCTTTGAGACGGGTTTATAACCCATTTGAGTTAAATAGTAGTATGCCACATGCCACAGTGCTGCTAAAATGGTAAGCAAGGAAATGAAATGCAGCCTGGCCGATCTGTTGGTGGCCAACGGCTGGTGCAGTACTGGTGCTGGGCCTGAAAGACTGAAAGTCACTAACCCTAATCACTTTTTGGGTTAGGGTTTATCTTAAAGCCGATGAGGCCAGTAAGAGATCATGAATCATTAATGCATTATACAAGCTAGAATAGGATCCAAATCTGATATAGTACAACAAATGCAGTTGACACTAGAAAATACTCCAAAATTACAAATATTCAGAGTGAGAATCTAGCCCGTCTCAGTCTCGATATCCGGCTCGCGGCCAGACAAATCACCACCAAACCTTTGCCTCACCTTTCTCAACGCGTACTTGGCCTCGTCCTTTGCAAACACCGCATTTCGAGCGGGCTTCCACTGCATCATACCACGTTGCTGACGCTGCTCGCTGCGTTTCGCCGCTCGCTTCGAGGGCGTCGTCGAGCTAGACGCTGTATCTGCAATACTGGTGCTTCTTGCGCTGCCGCTGAAATCCATGGAGAGTCCAGGGACACTGCTTGACGTTTCTGTGGTAGAGGGCCGGTTGGTAGGGCTAACCTGCCCGTTCTTCTCCTCCACGTCAGAGTGGCTGGAATCTGAATCGGAGGCATCTTCGTCGTTTTCCGGAAGGTGCATCATTCCGTCTTCCTGTGCCGGGTGAACCTTGGTTGTATGGCTGCCATCATGGTGAGAGTTTTCGTTCTTCAGATTATTCTGAATCTGAGCGAGGGGGTCTTCGCCGAAGGCGCCGCTCCAGTCATGGCCCTCTTTATCGATCCAGCGGCGGCGTTCCTTGGGATCTGCGACCTTGAGGATATCGCGGCCCTGTAGGAGTGATTTCTCGTGCTTTTGCTCGGTCTCCTCAGGAACTTCGGCAGTGATGTGTCGGGGTCGTACGCCCTCGGCAATGCAGGCTTCCCATGTCTCGAAGGTTTCCCGCGAGTTGTTGTCGACAACAAAGCGCTCGTGGGACTCGTCGATACCTGGAGTAAATGTGCATTTGAAGTGGAGGCGGCCAATCTCGCGGAGGTCCTCGAGGCCTGGGGAGCGCTTTTCCTCGACGTTGTTTTCTGTGATATAGTTTTGTGTAAGGCGCTTGCCGTTCTTCGTGTGCCAAATGGGAATGTCAATAGGGGTGTCTTCGTTGTCAACGAGGTGTTGCAGCCAGAGGCAGGCGTAGCCCGTCACGCCACGCTTGCCTTGAGTCACAAATTCGAAGACAACGGGTGACCGGTAGCGGTGCTTTACAGGGAGGCGGATGTTGGCCTGGGCGACGTCAAAGGAAATGCTGTCGGAGTTGACGGTACATGTATGGCGAGGAATCTTGCCGCTGCTTCCGCCAGTTCGAAGGCGAATCTTGGCTTTGGCATTGAGGCCTGTGGCTGTGATGTTGCCCGAAGTGAACTTGAAGGTTCCAACATCCCAGCCGAGCATTTGTGGAGGGAGTTTAGTCTCGACGTGGCGGAAGAGGCAGGAGATGCGAATTCGGCCGAATCCGACGCCGCCATCGAGAGGGTACCAGCGGGTGACTTGGGAACTTCTCTCGAAAAGATCTGAGAGCTTCAAGGGGACAACACCAAGGATTGGATCGTGCTCCCTGTATCTCGAATCTCTGACGGTGACAGTGACGACGGCGGAGCGCCAGTCGCGGACGAACCGCTCGGTTCCAGCGTTGAAGATGGGCTTCGAACTCAAGGCTTTGGCTCTTGTGCGGTAGATCTATGATTTTGTTAGCTTGGACGACAGCATAGAGGAATATCAAGGATGAACGGCTTACCAGCTCATCATTCAGGATTATCTTGCAGTAACTGGTTGGTAAATCGTCACCCTGTTCCTCGGTGTTCTCCCCAGACGGCTTAGCGGGCTCATACTCTCTGCCCTTACGGTTGCCGTTGCTGCCTTTGATATTAGCAAGTTGGAGATTGACAATTTGATGCACAACGATGCTGAGGATTCCGCTTGGCCATAGAGGATCTGGCGGCGTGTGCGTGATGGCATCCTCCTCATCCGTTGCGATAACACCCTTTTCATCCTCAAACGCAGGATTGTCCTTTAGATTCTCTGGAAGATCCTTCTTTTTGCCATCGGTTCTCAGCTCAGCCCTCAGCTTCGGCTTACCGAAGAAACCAACTTCCCAGTGCAGCTCTCCTGGCATCTCGCTTCCTTCGTTCACGCCCTGGAGCTTGGAGACGTGCTGATACATTCGGCATGGATGCTGAATCATCTCGCGAATCGGCAGCTCCACCTTACCAACGACGTCATCTGCGGTATGTCGGTCCGAGTCCCAAAGCTCGACACTGAGGTTCTCGTCGGCTTTGATGAGTTCGGCGTTCACGAGTAATGCCGCTGTCTCTTCCCAAACCGGGTTGAGATCGTCGGTAATCACTCTTGTGCAATACATCGGCTTGCCGTATTTCGAGAACGAAAGGTTAATATAAGGATCACTGCCTCCTCCTTCGCTGCCGCGCTTGTCTTGCTTGCTCAGACCGACTGCCTTATGGATACGAACCCACAAGATACCGAGTGCTTCGGTTTCTTTGACGATATCGTCACCCTTGGCCAGCATGCTAAGATCCATTGTCATCGATTTCGGTGCCGCAAAAAGACCGCAAGCGGTAGCGATGGCATAGTTGACAAAGTTAGAAATCAGAGGGAGGTTCAGAATGTTGACACCAGTCTTGACCATCGGCATACAGCCAGCTCTGATGTGGGGAATCCCAACGAGACTGAATGTCAGGTCTTTTATGAAAGGTGCCTCAGGAATGAGCTGGAGTCTTCCACGGACGGTTCCTACCATCTCAATAAGCTCCACAAAAACCGGGAATGGTACGCCAAAAAGCCCTCGGACACCAAGGTAGAACACAAGCTGCATGTGCATGTTGCGTGCCCTAGCGGAGGTACTATGGCCGGTTGGCTTTGCGTGGTAGGCAAAGGAAGCTTCGAAATTGTAAAAGCTGCCTCCTTCCTCCAGGGCCGCTGCTTCATCTGGTTCCTTGTTCTCCTGGTTCTCCCGGCGGACGTTCTCTTGCATCTGTTGCACATGCTCATCAGGTAGTGCGCGCAGACTGAGAAGTCGGATGGGGTTGTTTCCCTGGTCAATTTCCGCGATGCGAACATTCTCAATCACGTTTGGTGAAGATGCTTGCATGATATCTTCGATTGTATCAGCAACAGGTGCTAGCATATCAGGGTTGATCAAGCCCCAGATAATCGCCAAGAATGTATTGATCCACTCGACTGACTCTGGGAGTAGATTCGCCGTTGCCTGGAACTCTTTGTCAGTATTGTCAATATAATCGTACGGAGGGCCACCTACAACTTGTCCACGTAGCTGTTCGCTGCTCCATTCCATCTCACGACCGCTGCGAATTACTTCTTGTACCCACAACCATACACCGCTTGTGATACAGGCGGCCAGAGGAATGAGGCCCCAGTATGAGGCGCCGAAAGTCCGGCCTACGACAATAATACCGAATACGATACCGATGCATAGTCCAGTTCCACGCCTTTCCAATGTTTGAAACATGGGCTTGTATGAGATTGTCGGGGTGGGGTAGAAGAGGATATTCGTTCTTTCGCCATGGATAGGGACGTCAGAAGTCGTTCCCTCTGCGATGGGATCCGGAGGAGCTGTAATATCTTGCTTTTCTTTATATTCGGAGAGGGGTTGATTTGAATCGACTTTTACTGGCTTGAATACACTGTCAGCAACCATTCAATCTCTTTTGAGGGGGCATCGAGCTTACCGTTTCCTTTCCAAGGTTTGCATTGGGAACAACCAGCTATATCTCCCTGTCAGCGTAGCTCTATTACGAGTGTAAGGCACAAATACCTTTGGATCTTTCACAGGGTCCATGGCATTTTCATCCAAATCTTCCACCTCAATCTGTCTCCCCGTTGTAGGATCTGTAACCTCGCGAGTTCGGCCCTCGCCTACTTTGCGTGGTCGATGAGGATAAGTGTCCTGGTCGTCTTTATTTTGCTTTAGTTGCGCATCCTGCCTTTCCTGTCTCCTTGAGGCCATCAATTGCTCATGAGCTTCACGTTCTTTCTGATCAGCTTGCAGGCGTTCAATGAATTTTCCGATCGTTGGGACCGGGTTGGTTCCGCTCCAATGCTCCCCAACCCGGTGCTGTTGAGGGGAGCTTGACCCCTTTGGATGGGGAGGCATGCTGGGTAGGTACTGTAGCTTCGGGATGGCAGTAGGCGTAAAAAAAGAGGTAGACGTAGTCGAGGTTTGTTGTTGACAGTCAATCGCCGTCCTAGCTCTGAGCTAGGGTTTCGCGGAGCTGGATAGCAGCGAGGAAGATGGAGCGTAAGATGTTAAGAAAAAGACAACAGCCCTATCGGTAGCGGAGCTACGTCACTGGAGCTGAACTAGCAGGGAAAGCCGATCTTGTCCCATGGACTCGCGATGCGCTGTGTTGCAGCCTGCCTAGGCCCAGCGATGATGTCACCACCACAGCAAATCAGCTCCTCCAATCTCGCACCAACCTTTCAGAGGGCCGCCTTTTCCGACTTGAACCAGGAATTATGCTCAATGGACTTGTTGATCTTGCAATTTACTTTTGCCAGACCTGCTAATCGATTCAGTTGCTCTGTTCTAGACGATGTTGTGCAACCTTGCATGTGGGTTGATGCTATCCCGCTTCACAGATCTGGGCCGGGTCCTACTATATTCTGACGCTCTGTCGTCAGCCGAGAAATTTCTAACTGGATACGCGTTTTAAAAACAAAGTATAACCCAGTTGCTTTCCATGAGTCAGTTAACAGCTTCTTTGGCTTGCCCTACACCATTCAGCGATCTTGTTGTGCTGATGCATATGGTTTCGTCATCTGTTGTCATACCACATCAACTTTGGTGGATGCTCCTAACCGGTCATTGCTTTCCTCTCATGATTTAATGAGAATCTATCGCATTCAATGTAGCTACGTGGCCTACCACGTACTAGAAACCTTCCGCTCGCCTTGTGCTAAGCTCCTTGCGCAGAAAGTGTGGTCGCTTCAACCTTTGAATTCACAGTCCACAAATAATATATATACTAGTTTCTGGATCAGCCTACTATTCGGTCAATATACAGAGATGTAGTGTCCAGTATGTTATAGCATCTAATATTAATCTCTTACTTCTAGCCAAGTTTTCTGGCTATCAAATCAACTCTGCCCATACCTATTCTAGAAGGACTTGTACACGTTATAGTCAATGAATACGTTCCCTGCCGCTTATGCTGCAAGTCAATCATGGGGACGCCGAATGACTGAGTGATGCGATTTCTGCGACGACTTACGCCAGCAATATACACCATGTCGGTGCAATGTACTTTCTTGCCTGTACTAATTCTTGGGTAGTACATACGATGTAGTGTCGAGAACTGAGCAGCCCAACATACTGGGTACTAACAGCGGGCATCGGCGACGGGACGGTTCATTTAGAGACATTTCCATAAATCTTCAACTCTACAATTGGCATAACTAACTCGACTCGAAGCCTAGATACATAGTCTATATTCTTATTGATTCACGGAAAAATGCGTGTTGAGGAAGCTCGAGTCTATCAACCTGTATATTTAGCCGCTATACCCGATTTGGCAACCCACGATCTCGCAAACGATCGGCGAATTCCACACCTCCGACGAACTTGACGTTGCAAAACATCCACTCTTACACAAACCGACAAGTTACCAAGGTCCGTCTCAGAATTAGTTCTGGTCCTCCCCTAGTAGGATTTAATTTGCACTTCTCGCATACTCTACATCTCATCGAACCTGTTCGAGCCGTCTCCAACGCACTACCGGATCGCACAACGTCATTGCCATCCCTCTGGTGTGAATTCGTCATGTCTTCAACAGAGGAATCTCCAGCTCAGCGGGCGGCTCGCCTTCGGCGCGAACGCCGCGAGGCCAAGATCAAAGAAGGGGGCGCAGCTCGGTTGGATAAAATTACAAGCTTGAGTGGACGCACACCATCAAAAGGTGAGATTCGACTCGATTACCATGCGGATGCAGACGAACCCCTTTTTCCTTCTTCACCGTCCAGGACCAACGGGATCAAGGATCAGAAGGCTAATAGTTCTTTGTACAGACCGTGAAGAAGCCGCTCCATCCCCTTCGCTACCCCCGACCGTAATTCCTTCCCCCAGTCCCGAACCACGAGCAGCACCGCGCCAACCGCCACAAACATACATGCAATCACCACCGGCTCCGAGCGTTGAGGATGCAGATGTAGTGCGTGAGCAGCAAGAGGCTCTCCGTGCTCTTCTTCGACAGCCCGTTCCCTCCCAACAAGATACCGAGGAGGACCCGAACCTGAAGCTCTTCCAGGCTCTTATGGGAGGAATGGGGGGGATGCCGGGTGGAGATCAAGGCCCCAATGCAGGTGCTGGTGCCCCTGGCGCAGGTGCAGGCGCAGGAGGGATTCCGCCGGAACTTGCGTCTTCGCTCGGCCTTCCTCCCTGGATGTCGAGCATGCTTGGCGCGGCTACACAGCAGGAGTCTGAAGATCAGAAGAGGACTGTCCTGACCTGGAAAATCTTGCATACTGTGTTCTCGATTGTTCTTGGAGTATATCTGGTTTTCCTCACTAGCTCGTCGGTTGCGACGTTCGGGAAACAACCCCCTCCTCCAGCTACCGTGCAGAACCCGTTCCTCTACTTCACAACTGGGGAGCTTCTGATGGGCGGGGCGAGGATCTTGATTAAGAGCCAGAGCGGCGGACTCTCTGGGCCGTTCTTGTACATTCAGCTGTTGAAGGACTTCATTCGGGATGGCAGCATTGTCCTCTTCCTCTTTGGAATGGGCGCTTGGTGGAATCAGGGATGGTGATGGCAGGCGGGATTTGCTTCTTGTTGTCTTTTACCGCTCGCACGATCTCATGATAAGTCTACTATTGCAACATACTCTGAGCACGTTACTCTCGATAGGACAGCTACTTAGATACCCACAATTCCGGGCCTTCCAAAAAGGGATGATACACAGTCCCACCACCCTCTCGGAATATCCGAGTACTCTCCACACAACTTGGTACTGGATTGACAGTCCTTACCTACCCCTTTCAGAGCTTCCCACAACGACAAACACATCTCCACAATCGCTCAGTGGGATGATATGGCAGGTCTGATATGACAGCCGTCCAACCAGGGAAGTCGGTGTGGGGAAGAGCTTAAACTCATGACTACTGATACCCACGTGCACTATTAGCATGCCTTCTGCCCCGAGACAGTGAAATGAGCTACTAGTAGAAGGGTAAATATGGCGGCCTCTTACTAGTGTTGAGTGTATGCTTCTTATCCGGCAATGCTCGGTCACTATCAGTGACTATCTAGGCAGGAGGTACTTCTCCCCGCACTTTCCCCGCACGCAGGTGCAGATCCCTCGACTCGAGCTTCCTTGGCGAGCAAGTCAAACAGCCTAAAAAGCCGGAGCTCGACCGTCATGCCCATTCGATTTTTATAATCGTTCAAGAACTGTCACAATGAAAGCTCTTGTCTATACGGGACCCGGAACGGTTGAGGTCCAGGACCGACCCAAGCCAACCATCCAGGAACCTACAGATGCCATTGTCCGGCTGCTACACGCCTCGATCTGTGGTACAGACCTACATATCCTCAAGGGTGATGTGCCTAGTATTCAACCCGGTATTGTCCTCGGCCACGAGGGTGTTGGGGTGATAGACGCCGTAGGCCAAGCTGTGAACGGGTTTCAGGTCGGAGACCGAGTCCTGATCTCATGTATGACTGCGTGCGGTGCATGCCGGTCTTGCCAGCGGGGCATAACCTCGCACTGCAAAGCGGGCGGATGGACCCTGGGAAACCACATCGACGGCACGCAAGCCGAGTTCGTGCGTGTACCCCATGCAACGCTCTCACTACACGCCCTCGCTCCTTCGATCCCCGCGCGAGCTGCACTAGCCATCTCCGATGCACTCCCTACGGGTCTAGAATGCGGTGTCTTGAGTGCGAATGTCCAGCCCGGCGGGTCGGTGGTAATTGTGGGCGCTGGACCCGTGGGCATGGCTGCACTACTGACCGCGCGACTATACACGCCCGCGCTAATAGTCATGGTGGACCTTGACGAGATGCGACTCGCCACGGCACGGAAATTAGGCGCGCATGCTACGGTGAAGTCGTCTGACCCGAAGGCTCTTCAGCAGCTCCTGGATCTGACACAGGGTGAGGGGTTCGACTCCGTCATTGAGGCGGTCGGCGTCCCTGCGACATTTGCGCTCTGTCAGGAGCTGGTGGCTGTGGGAGGACGAATTGCAAATGTTGGCGTCCACGGAACTAAAGTGGACTTGCATCTCGAGAAGCTGTGGGATCGAAATCTCAGTGAGTTTTGCCTCGTGGTGAAGCGAAGGAGACAAGGGCATACATACTGATTCTCAAGGTATACACATGATGCTGGTAAATGCGACCACAACGCCGCAATTGTTACGGCTGGTAGAGTCTGGTATGCTGGATGTTGGCTCGCTGGTGACCCATAGTATGTTTTCTGCCCTTCAGTTGACTCTGGCCGAAGTTCCTGATCATTGGCAGACTTTCCCTGTGCCGAGGGTGCTACGGCTTATGCGACTTTTCAGGCGGCGGCGCAGCATCAGGCGCTCAAGGTGGCCATCGACTTCGATTCGGCATGAAGGACTATCCATGCATTATAGCATTAACCGGAATCTTTGTTTGCTGATACTACCTTACAAGTTACCTAACGAGCAAATGTGATTAAGAAGTGGATATCCCCGTTCCACTATGCTTAGATGACTCCGAAGTGTTTCGGGGAGATAGTGGAAGAGCCTGGAGTATTCCGAGTCGGCTTCGATCTCGGAGCTTCACCACTCATTTCAATGGCCATGTCCTTTACTGTATGAATGCCTTTCTATTAGTTGCCAATCTTCTTCGTCGTACAGAATGCTCTCAAAACCAGTTTATGAGCAGTTTATCCACTGGAAGGGTCTCAACCGGGTTCCACGGGTCAGCTTATGTAGGATTCCAAGCGAAGCGGTAACCCTACGGGATGCCGGCGGTTTCACTGCCCCAAACATTCGGAGAACTTCCGCTAAAATGGCACGAAAGCGGGGTACGCAGCGCCGCCAGCCCCGGTAGTACTACTTAACAGGATTAGGCCGCGCCCTCGATGCGAACCCCAGAAAATCCCCAGACAAACTTCGCCTCGATGGACGGGATGAGCACCAGCACGAGCACCAGCACCAACACAAGCACCACGCGACGACCGGGACCCCAGCGTCGCATCAGACCATCTCGCGGTCGCGGGTTGAGAACATCAACAGGATGGTGAGTGAACTCGCGGCCCGGCCACTACGCGAGCATCGAGCAACACCTCGCTTACACGCACAACAGCCTCACTTGCAGAGAAAGACGTGTCAAATGCGACGACGGCAAGCCCCAATGCATGCGGTGTACCAAGTCAGGTCGCGTATGCCGATATCGCCAGCCCGCTGAGCAACAGAAGAGGTTTACGGAAAACGGCACCGGCGCTGGCACAACACCAGGCGTCGCTCCAGAGCAGAGTGTTGGTACACCGTACTTTCAGCCTTCATCTGATGCCGGTGTGTCACTTCAGCTCAGCGGACAAAACGATACTAGTCCGCAGTCCAGCCTTGATCTGGGCTTCTCCGCTCCTCCACTCGCCCTTGGCGAGCTCTCCCTGCTGAACATCTCCACTCCCTTTGAGTGGTATGACCTACTCGCACGCGATGCCATTAGCAACATCCAACGGCTGAACGAGGCCTCAGCGGGTGAGCCACGATGGACTTTTCCTGAAATCACCCTCTCGCGGAAACCCTCGCCCGCTCCAGAATCATTTTCTGCGCATCCTGAGCAGCGAGACGATGGACTCGAAGCCCCCTTACTCGGTTATCACCATGTCTCCGAGCCTTGGAATACAGGGTATCGGATAGAACTATCGGTAGTGGACCTCATCTTCCTTCGCTACTACACCGAAGTGGTCGGGCCGATCCTCGACCTGTTCGATCCCGATCGGCATTTCACGAATGTCGTGCCGCATCTTGGGCTGCGAAATACCGGCCTACTGAAATCGATCCTTGCAGTAGGCGCTAAGCACATGTCTCTCGGTCTCGATGTACCAGGTGATCATACAGCTCCGAGCAGCCCAAACCCGGTAGCAGACCACCCTGCACCCGCGCATATGGCTACACATTACTACTACGAAACGCTCCAATATCTCTCGCAAACCCTCCTCTACCCCTCCTACGCCGACTCGCGCGAGCTGCTAGCGACATCGACCATGATCAGCACATACGAGATGTTCGACGCTGACACATCTACAACAAGCGGTGACTGGGAACGACACTTACGAGGCTCGTTCTGGATTCAGCGCTCCCAAGACAACGACGGCGAGTCTGCCGATGGACTTAGGCGAGCCGTATGGTGGGCCTGGCTCCGGCAGGATATCTGGGCGGCATTTCGAGCGGGACGACCAACATTGACGATCTGGCGAGCACGGAAGAAGCTCGAGGAACTCAACTCGGATGAACTGGCGAATAGAATCATATACATATGCGCCAAGTGCGTTGAATTTGCAGCGTCGGATAAGATGGCCCCTGGCAATACCCAGGACCCACGGCTTAGAATCGAACAGGGCGATCGGCTCCTCCGCGCTCTGGACGACTGGTATCGTGTCCTACCTACCTCATACCATCCCGTTACAATCGCCCTAGATCCGGGAAGCGCCCGCGCACTGAGCAAGACAATACCACCGCCAATAACCAGTCCGAGCGGATTAAGCTGGGACGGAACGGCGCCACTGACGAACCCCGCCGAACTACAAGAGCAAGGCCCAAGTCCAGGTGCAGGTCCAGGTCCAGGTCCAGGTCCGAATACAACACCAACTAACACAGTGTTCTTCCCGCCCGTCTGGATTCACCCACCCAGCCACGCCGGCGCAATGCAGATGTACCATTTCGCGCGAGCGGTCGTGCTTCTGAACCAGCCGACGATGGGCGGTCTCAGCGCGTATAACCTGCGGGAGAAGCAGCTTAGCGAGAGTGTGCAGATGGTCTGTGGGATTGCGAATGCGTGCCAGGAGCATGAGAGTGCGATTGCGTTTGTGAATGCGCAGGCGCTATTTGGTGGTATGTATCCGTCTGGGATGTGGCATATGCTGGTATTTCTTCTTGGTTGTTCTTTGCTAATGGGTGTCCAGTTGGCCAGTTTGTGCAGGCGCCGGGGATGCGGGCAGAGCTATTGAGGATTCTGGAGAATATGTTGAGGATAAGTAAGATTCCGGCGCAGGGGCTTGTTGCGGAGTTGAAAAAGGTGTGGCAAGGGTAGTATAAGGAATAAACTATAGAGCTAAAGACGCAAGTCATCCCGGATAACCTTTTGCATGGGAGCTACATTTACTGAAGACATAGGTAGACTCAGATGAATCAAAAAACTCCGTAGCATTGATCTCTATAAATTCTAACATGCCTCATAAAATCTATCATTGACCACCCCTACCACGCTCCAACAATGCCAGCAATGGGAATGTCAATTCCAGTCGTATACGACGCCCCATCGGAAAGCAAATACACATACGCACCGCCCAGCTCCTTGGGCTCAGCCAATCTTGGCATGCCGCCGTAGTACTGCATCTTGAGATCCCAATCAGGCGCCTGGTCAACAAAATACGTCATGGCCGTCTTGATGAACCCAGGGGAAATCGAGTTAACACGGATCCCATGCTTCGCCCACTCCATTGCCAATGTATGCGTCATGTTGCGCACAGCAGCCTTGGTAGCTCCATATGGCGCCGAGGGCGCAGCGCGGTTGGGGCGGTAGGATGTCATGGACGCGGTGAATACAATGGAGCCCTTGATTCCAAGCTCGATGAATTTCTTCGCGACGGTTGTTGCGCAGAAGTATGCGCCGAAGACGTTGAGGTTGAACAATTGATCGATCTGTGCGCGGCTGAAATCCAATGCCGGCTGGTGCTTGGTCATTCCAGCGTTCGCGACGAAGCCGTGGATTGCGCCCTGCGCGCTCACAACAGCATCAATTGCAGATGTGATGCTCTCCTCCGAGGTGACGTTGCAGTTGATATAGTGCAGGCGCTTCGGGTTGGCTTTTTGGATCGCGGCGAATTCCTCGCCCGGCTCAAACAGGTCGAGACTGTATACTGCGGAGGCTTCATTTGCGAGACACACTTCGGCGATGGCGAGGCCGATGCCCCGGTTTGCGCCGGTGATGGCGATGACTTTGTCTTTGAGGGTTAGGCGCCAGTCGTGGTTGGGGCCTGGGAGAGTGTTGAGGAAGGCGGGGTTTTCAGCGTCGCTCGTGGCTGCGGCTGCGGCGCCGGTGATGGCTTCTGAGGCGGAGGGAGGCATTGTGAGGGATCGGTGAGCTGAAGGATTTGAATTGGAGGCACTCGGAGAGAAGGAAAAGGATTGATTGACTTGCGCTTGACCAACACTGCAACGGGAGGGGTCCTTTTAAACCCCGCCATGGCTCTTATCACTTCAAGCCAAGCACCTCCGAGTCTCCGAGACTCGCAGCTCCTGGACGATCCATCTCGGATGCGAAGTGCGTATACTCCGCACGGCAGCCCGGAATTTCCCCGGCGTCATGCAAGCCAGGATCCCAGTGGCTGCAGTACGTCGAAGCGAGCCAGGGTCCACTTCTCGCATCGAGGCCCGCGCTAGAGCTTCGCCACGAGCTTGGCCGCCTCGTTTCGCTCGCTGATTGGCTTCCGCTCATCTACTGCGTCTCCACGGGGTAACCCCATGGGGGAGAACTCTGTGCTCTCGCTGCACTGCCGTAAATAAGGGAATGGACGTCCCCAGGTCAGCATCAGCACGCTCGAGACTTGAATGTTTACTCTTCTTCCTTTTTGTATCTGTTATTGAGTGCAATGTCAACTCTCAGCATGGAGCCCGTCGACCAGAAGGAGATTGACAAGGATGGCCAGTCGAACCACATCGAGGCCTCAGCAGAGGAGGGCCAGGAGATCTTCTGGACCGAAGAGGAGGAGAAGAAGCTCGTCCGGAAGATTGACTTTTACCTTCTGCCGAATATCTGGATCATGTATCTGCTGTCCTACATGGACCGGACGAACATTGGTAATGCCAAAATTGCAGGCATGGGCGATGACCTCGGTCTCACCTCAAACCAGTACAGTGTTGCTCTCGTCGTGTTCTTTGGTGCGTCTCCCTACAACTACCTATATCACAATCGGACCATTATAGTCCCAAGCTAACAAGACCAGTCGGCTACGTCGTCTTCGAACCCCCATCAAACATGATCCTCATCCGCACGCGCCCCTCGCTCTACCTGCCCGCAATCATGACAGTCTGGGGCGTACTCACCTGCATCATGTCTGAGATCAAGCACTACAAGCACCTCATCGTGCTCCGCATCTTCGTCGGAATCATGGAAGCCGGTTTCGCGCCGGGCATCCTCCTCATCATCTCCTCCTGGTACAAGCGCAAGGAGCAGTCCAAGCGCTTCGCCGTCTTCATGTCCGCTGCAATTCTTTCTGGCGCCTTTGGTGGTCTCATCGCGGGAGCTATTACGGGTGGGCTCGAGGGTGCCCATGGGATTCGTGGATGGCGGTGGTTGTTTATCGTTGAAGGTGCTGCGACTGCCGGGTGGGCGATTATCTCCAAGTTTCTGCTGCTGGATTTCCCGGCAACCTCTAAGAAGTTGACGGAGAGGGAGAGGGCAATTGCTGTTGCGAGGTTGAAGGAGAATTACGGGCCTGCGAGGAGTGCGGATGAGAAGATTGGCAAGGGGCAGTCGTTTATGCTGGCGCTGAGGGATTGGCGTACTTGGGGGTTTACTCTTGGATATATGGTATGTTCCCATCTGCTTTCTTCCTACCTGTTACTGTCTAGGTATTGGCCCTAACTCCCATGCACTAGGTCATTGTCGGCTCCTCGACGCTCTCCTACTTCTACCCAACTCTCGTTGCTGGCCTCGGATACACCGACACCGTGCAGGCCCAGTACATGACCGTAAGATCCCTCCTGACAACCCTTAACAACCATTTCAAGCCAAAACCTAACATAACATGCATCTAGGTTCCAATCTACGGTGTCGCCTTCGTCTGCACCGTCGCAACCTCCCTCTTCGCCGACAAATTCTCCAACATGCGCGGGCCCATCATAGCCGCCTGGCTCGCCTTCTCCATGATAACATCCATTATCGTCTGCGCCGTGTACAACTTCACAGCACGCTACGTCCTCCTCGTCCTCATGGCGGCAGGCCTCTGGGCGTCAAACTCCACCTCGCTCTCCTTTGCCTCGTCGACCTTCGGCGATATGGATCCCGAGGTGAGGGCTGTAGCACTCGCGCTTATGAACGCACTGGGGAATCTCGCGCAGATATATGGCGCTTACCTGTTTCCCGATGACGATAAGCCAAAGTATCTCATGGGATTCGGGGTGATTTCGGGGATGTTGGGGGTTGGTGTTGTTACGTATGTGGTCATGTATGTGCTTGTTAAGAGGAGGGAGAGGGGGATGGCGGCTTAAGATCGCTAGTAAGTCAGCTCAGGCTAACTTGAGGAAGGGACCCCAGGCGAGGCTATGCGGATGAAGAGGGCGCTAGGCGCTCTTCACTTTGGATAGTCTACGGGAGTAGATTACGTTGGATATGTATCTATCATAGAGCTGAGCTCAATAGGACCGTTTTGCCATTGGAAATGGACATGATTATGAAGCTACCTAGTATCTCAGCAGAGTACGATCTCTCAAAGTAATCCCAGACGCTCGGATATGTAACTATTTCTGTCAAGCTCTAGGCGGCCGAGACAATCTGCCAACGAGGTCCTTTAGCTACGTATCTGCGAAAAATAAGATTCTCGTTCCTTTGAAACCAGCTCTGCCTTGTGTAGTCAGGTATATTTTCGCCGAACCACTCACGGTAGACGTCCTCCTCGGCTCTCGCCCTTGTCTCTTTTGCTACAATGCCTGATATGTTTTCGGAAGCGAGAGATCCAAGTAAAGATGACAGCCTAGTACGGATATTAATGATCATCAAGACTGTTACCTTATGTACCGCAGTACATGGAAGATTTTATGTGCCGAGCTCTGCGTGGTATCCAGAGGTAGACGGTCCCAACGGAAGGTCATCACCTCTCTGCAGATATCTCTAGGGCGTTTCTTGGCCAACTATTGGCCGACCAAAAAAAGTCTTTACCTGGGATTAGTTCGAGTAGTCGAAGTGTCATGGTTGACAACCTCTAAGACAAAAATCAGAGCTTCGCCACCCTAAAGTGTAGAGGCTCCGTGATTGAATCATTTTTGACACGGTTTGTGAAATAAAATAATCAAAATTGTTCATTCTATATACATTACATACATGCAATCATTTCTAAAAAAAAAAAAAAAAACCCTAATGGTGAGCACCAATCGTCAACGGCCCATTAAACTCCCTAAAGTCGCCCCTCAAGATCCCAATGCCGTCCCGTCGGACTTCCTCAACAAGGTCGCTGACCTTAGCAGCAATGCTCTTCGGCTCGAATCCATAGTGGGCGTACACGTCCTTGCAAGGAAGGGCCTTTCCGAAGCTGCTCATCGTCACACCCGCGTCGGCATATCGCTCCCACCCGTTGGCAGGGTATGCCTCGATGACGACGGTGGGCTTGCCTGCGCGGGGTCTCAGGACAGACTGCTTGTATTCGCGCGACTGTTGCTCGAAGAGACGGGGGCAGGGGAAGGAGACGATTCGGGCCTTGAGGCCGTACTCCTTGGCGAGGAGTTCGCGGGTCTGCACAGCGTAGACCATTTCGGAGCCGACACCAATCAGAGTCACGTCAAAGTCATCGGGGCCTGTTGAGCCTTCGGCTTCCGTAAAGACGTAGGCGCCCTTGAGGACGCCCTCGCGGGAGGAGTACTGTGGGTATTGTGTGAGGCTTTGACGAGAGAGGGCGAGGGTGGTGGGAGTGTCTTTGGCTTGGAGGGCGGCAGTGTAGGCGCCAGCGGTTTCTTCGGCATCACAGGGTCGGATGAAGAGGAAGTTGGGCATGGCGCGGAAGAGAGCTGCGACAGCAACAGGCTGGTGAGTAGGTCCGTTCTCGCCGACACCAATGCTGTCGTGGGTAGCGATGTGAATGGCTTGAAGGCCTTGGAGCGCCCCCATGCGGAGAGCGGCAGCGGCGTAGAGATGGAACATCAGGTATGTACTTGTGATGGGAATGAATGTGCCCTTGTTGAATGCGGCGAGACCGTTGGAGATGGCGCACATGGCATGCTCACGAATTCCATAGCGGATGTATCGACCGCTGTAGTTTCCGTCTAGGCCACAGGCTGTTCGGAGATCAGGCTAGCGTTTTGTCAGTACCCTGCAAGCATAGCAAAATGGAACAATAGTCACTCACAGACTGGAAGTCAACCCTGTTTTTGTAGGCGACGTTGACAGAGGGAGTAAGGTCCGCAGTGGCAATCATAATGGAGTTGATGTTTTGTCCAAGGGCGTCGGTAGTCGCAAAGGCCGACTTTCGCGAGGCAGTAGGTGCAGTAGGGTGGTCTTCCTTGCGGGGGATGCACTTGGTCCAGTCGGCAGGCATCTTACCAGCGACACGGAGATCAAACTCGGCAGCTAACTCAGGCTCTGCCTCGCGATACTTGGCCACAGCCGACTGCCAGCCGGCCTCGAGGGCCTCGCCGCGGGCGGGGATGTCGCTGAAGAAGTCGTAGACATCCTGGGGGATGTGGAAGAACTCTTCGGGGTTGAGGCCGAAAGACTTCTTGACCCGGGCCACCTCGTCGACTCCAAGGGCAGCTCCGTGCGCATCGGCTGTGCCGGCCTGCTTGGCTCCGAAGCCAATTGTTGTGCGGATGTTGATGAAAGTGGGTTTATCGCTTGAGCGGGCGGTAACAAGGGCGTTTGTGATGCCTGTTGGTGTTAGTAGAGTTGCCATCATGACCGAGCTAGAGGATTGGCCTACCCTCGACGTCCCAGTCGCCGTTGTACACGTCCACCACGTTGAAGCCAGTAGCCCGCATTTTGGCGTTAACATCCTCAGTGTTGGCAACATCCACTGTTCCATCACATGTAATGTTGTTGTTGTCGAGAATCACGCAAAGGTTGTTGAGCCTCCAGTGGCCAGCAAGCGAGAGAGCTTCGAGACCAACACCCTCCTGGATGCAAGCGTCACCGACGATACACCATGTCATGTTGTTCACCACCTCGTGGCCGGGTCTGTTGTACGTGGCGGAAAGGTTCTTCGTCGCCATGGCAAGACCAACTGCATTGGCGATTCCCTGGCCAAGGGGACCAGTTGTGACTTCGACACCCTCGTTTTCGATTTCGGGATGGCCAGGGCAGAGTGAGTCTGGATCTGTTGAGTGGTAGGACTTGAGCTGGTCGAGGGTCATGCTCTTGACGCCGACGAGGTGTAGAAAGGTGTATTGCCAGAGGCAGGCATGGCCTGTCGTGTTTGTTAGTGCCGTCCACAAAAGGTGAAGGGGTCACATACCGTTGGAAAGAACAAAACGATCACGGTTGAAGTAATTGCAATTCGTCGGAGAGTACTTCATGACATACTTCCACAGGGCGATGCCAATGGCAGCCATGCCCATTGGGGATCTAATAATCTAGTCAGCACCATGGTTCGAACTTGTTCAAGGTCAAGTTACCCAGGGTGGCCATCGCCATATTGCTGGACGAGATCGGCGATGAAAGCTCGGAAAACGTTCAACACCCGCTGGTGCTTCTCCTGGCTCTCGAACTTGAGGGAAGACCCATTGCTGATGGTCGAGACCGACTTGGTCGGCACAGGCTCGACAGACTTTGGGAGGAGTTCCAGCGAAGGGGCCATTATGTGAATGTGAGATTGTTGTTTGAAAATGATGCCAGGCTAAGTCGAGCTGGCGCAGGCTGCCAGCCCTTATACTCGAGCATCTCTCAATCTCCATCGCGTACCAGACAGTCATTCCTCGCACTGAGTCTGATGATCAAACGTGGAGGGCCGGGATCGAAGCGAGACACCATGCCTCCTCCACGGTGTCAATGGCCAAAAATCAGGTCTGGGGAGTGGCGGCTCGCGCCGGTTGTTGGTGCTGTCCTCGCTTCGAGGCCACCTGGACTCGAAGCGAGCCTCGTCCCCACCACCACCATGGAGAAACACCAAGTCGAGAGCAATTCTGGGCATCTGCTCTAGATAGCTACGTATGTTGCATCGGCGACATGGAGCCCTGTTAATCCCTTCACTTCAAAGAAAGAGTTGTCCGAAATTGTTCTGGGTCAAGAAAGGGTATTGGCATCCGATGCAAAAGACGTTTGGAAAGCAAGGAGAACTAGAATGAAACGGATCGTCTAGTACCTTTTGACCAAGAAGTTGTTCGAGCCCTATGGTAGGAGCAGGATCAGGCAGGTGCTTGGCCCTTCGCTCCTTCCTCAACAGTGCTCGTACAAATACCACTTTCACCTCCGGCTCCAGCCGCTGTGGCAGTTCTCTCGTTCCTCTTCTTCTCACTCTCGTCTATCCCCGCAGCTCGTTTCTCCCTCCATCCCCGGCCAAATACATACTCCACCCATCCCATCACGCCACCCAGTCCGAAAACCGCGCCTAGAAACACGAAACACCAACCGAGCCCCATGTCCCTAAGCATATTCTCAACCACTGCTGCACCTAATGCCCCAAGCCAGCATCTCACAAGATTGCACGCTGCCGCGGCCGTCGCCGGCCTATCAGGGAACAGGTCAACAAGCAAGGTATTCAGGGCGTTTGTTGCAGAAATCGTCGCGAACCCGTTGAAGAATTGCAGCACCAGTGGTACAAAGATGTGTGCTGAGGCTTGCAGAGCAAAGCCATATGGTATAATCGTTGCAAGGCATAACAGGATTGCCGGAAAGAACGCTTGAAGACGGGCGTGTTCGATTGGAAAATCCCTGAGGTCTGTGGTCCGATTCGTGTCTAGTGGTAAGGAGAGGGCGCTGGCATGCCTTCGGTAATTCCAATCTAGGATCTTCCCAGTGATGATCGCTCCAAGAGAGGCGCCTACACCTAGTGGGAGGAAGCAGAGGCCAATTTGGAGGGTGGAAAGGTCGTATATGACGGTGAAGAGGTATGGAGTGCTGGTCAGAATGGCAATGTTGCTGAACAGGAGGAGACCAATTGTGCTTATCAGGATCAGGGCATCGGCGTGCAAGAGGATGGATAGGGCAGAAAGGGGTTTGAACAGATGAAGCCTCGCGTTTGTTGATGTGGATGCTGATGGGCTTGTGCCATTTCCCTGTACACGCTCTGTACGAGGGAGAGCCCTATGTGTACACCACTGGACAACAGGCCTCCTCCACCACTCCTTCGGCACAACGCTCCCATCCCCAACGATTCTCCGCGCAGTCTCCGGAACGAAAAGTACATAAACCGCAAGAAACACACCACTAAGAAGAGCCAGGAACAGAAACACTATGCGCCAACCGAAAAAGCTCGCGATGAGCCCTCCAATCACCGGGCCCAACGCCGGCGCGATCATGACCCCCGCCGCCATGGTACCAGTATACGAGCCTCGCTCAGCAGGTGTCGAAATATCAGCAATGACTCCATACCCAAAGCTCACCGTTCCACTACTTCCTGCACTTTGCAAACAACGCAATGCCATAAGTGCCGCGTAACTCTCCTGCAACGCAAGCCCATTATTTGCTGCCGTCAAAATCATGAACGACAGGATATACGCGAGTCGACGACCGCATGCGTCGGAGAATGGTCCCAGAATCACCGGAGCAAGACCCTGAAGCAGCATATAGGTTGTGATCGTCAAGTTGATGGGAGCCATGGAGTTGAACCCGTAGGTATCCGCGAGCATCGGCATCACAGGGTAATATATTTGAGCGGAGAGGGGAGATACGAATGCCGCGAGTGTTACCATGACGACAATAAAGCGTTTCTGAGCAGTGGTAAACACAGAGTAGTTCTGAGATGGTGAGACGTCGTTAGCAGGAGGTGTCAAGGCAAGTGGCGCTGGTGCTTCAAAGAAAGGGTTCGCCGCTACTGGAAAGCGAGGTAAGGCTGCAGCTGGAGACTGAGGCGAGATTGAAGCTGGAGAGGCCGAAGACGAAGTCACCGCGACCTCGTCGATGACTCCGTCGGCAGGCAGGATTTCATCGAGAGAGGGGCGTTGTCGCTGGTGGCAGACGTCTCTATAAGCCATGGCCGTTGTTTCAGCTAAGGGGCGTTGAGATATGCAAGTCCGTCACAGTGTGTGGGGTTGACGCAGAAGTGTTGTCAGTAGTGAGGAATCTGACTGCAGGACTAAGAGGGGAGCAAAGTGCTTCACAGGCCTAGGACAGATCTGACAGAGCAAAAAAAAAAGTGAACGGGGACTTATTGAGGCAGTTCCACAGACTCTGTGTGGCCTCCAGGCAGCCATATGTTGCCTCTCCTGCCCAAGATGAAACTGCACAATATAACTCAGTACAGTAGGTTTTCTTTTTGGTAAACATTGGAATAACTGGGAGTACCGTCAGAAAATCAACTTGACGCATGAAAACGCCACTTAGGGCAGCCGTAGGGCATCCCGTACAGGGGAAGTCGAACGCCCTCTAGATAATTTGGCAAATAAATTCCGCAAAAAGAGTAATAACGTAGATTCTCCGACTAATACTACAGGACCGAGTACGACTCCTTTTCAAGGCGAAGGAGAATAAATGCACCTGTCTGTGGCGATTTGATTACCTATCTACATGCAGCCCGAGAAAGGCCTTGCGGAATGAACCGAGCGAGCCTTAACAGCTCGTCTGGACTTCACAAAAAAAAAAAAAACATGCACCAATTGTCATTGGATCAACAGGCTGGTTTACAGGGCTACCGTTACGGTAGTGACGTACTACGAAAAAAAAAGAAGAAATGGGGTCAAAAGTTAAGTATTCATCTACTAACTACTACCTCTGAGCTTACATATGCAACTTTCTCCGCGTCCATCCAATATGGCTTCATCAACTTGGAAAAGATAAAAGTAAAAAGCAAGCTAAGATACAGGATAATGCAAGGGTACAAGGGAATATAATCAATAAGTGTCTGCAATTCCATTCAAGGCAGGGTGGGAGATGGGGCATTTCGAGACTGAACTGAAAAAGACAGGGGGGAAGGCACAAGATAAGATAGTAGCGAAAACACACGAGACGAGTTCTAGATTAGAATAAGATCCTTAGTATCCCCCAGCCATCACAACGTTATAGTACCGACGACTCATCTCTGCGGTCTGGACTAGGCGAGCGTCGCCTGTCAGAGGGAGTCGGAGGACGCGAGAGAGTTCGATTGCCTGGTTGTTGTTAGTGTGTGGCTTTGTGATGAGAGGGAGGGAGACTTTACCTTTGCGTCCTCTTGCGCTGTCCATCCCGCCACGACACGGCTCATCTCCTTGAATGCGACTCGCTCCTCCAATCCTTCAACACCACCCGACCGACCAATCGTCTCCCCCCTTGTAACCAGGGCTTCTACCAATCTGTTCAAACGTTGAGGATCGCGGCCGCCGCGGGCCGTAGCCAGACAGAGGAAGTCTTCATAGACACCACCGCCACTAGCCCATCCTCGTACCTTGCCCTGTGGTGATTCTCCGAAGCCAGAAAGTAGTGTCTCTAGGGTGGCATAATCATGTTCAATCACCGCGGTTGGGCCAACGACACGGCAGAATGTCGCGTGGGCATCATTCCAGCTCTTTCCACGGACAAGGCAATCAACCTCTCGCGCAGCGTCGCCAGTGTCGCGTGCATAAAGGGCTTTAGACATCCAGATCCAGCTCTCTGAAATTTGAAGATCGCCCGTGAGGTGCTGCCACAATGGACTCGGTGAGCCTTCGGGTGTTAGCGGCTCCGGGAGACGGGCGGCGAATCGTGCTAGTATCTCCTTCAAAGCCCGCTCACGATCTGCCGCACGAGACAAGTGAATTAAGACAAACAGAGTTTGGCCAAGGTTGCCGGACGCACTCAGTTCCCAAGCATAATCCCATACCAGCTGATCCATTTGGGCGGCGTCGATCTGGAGGCGTTCGTGTCGCCCAAGGGCAGCCGAGAGTGCATGGCAGAGCTGGAAGGACAAGCGGTTGGATAGCTTGTCCCCGCTTACAGACTCTGGCAGCAACGCGGCAGGGAGTTCAACTGTAGTGACAGTAGGGCTCTTGGCTGCACCGAGTGTTGCCGAATAGGTCTTGAGCAGAACCCAGAGAGGAGATTCACGACCTAGAGTGTCGTTGGACGTCTGCCGCACACCGCGTTCTTTATCCTGATAAGAAGGGGAAGGGAAAGCAGGCTCCTGTCCACTCTTGAGGTCCTCGGTGAATTTTGAGACTGCAACCTCGAGCGGTTCATCATCACTGATTGCGTACCAGAGACGGAGACCAAAGGCTTGGAACCAATCCAGCTCGAATCGCTCAGAGAAAGTAAACGTTGATGCACGATCTTCGAGTGCGCCACCCGACTTGCCTTCGCTGCGGAGGGCATTACCCGCCAAAAGCTCGTACAAGGCTCGAATCGGCTCGTTCATCTCAGAATAGACGTTGTGCTGTCGCCACATCTCAACTTGTTGAGCCATATCACGGCGCGTTGTCGGGTCGCGACCAATCTGGGAAATGAGAGTAGCGAGGTGGAAGTTTTTGCTGGCCATCAGGACACCACAGGCTTCTTCAACTCGATGCGAGCAAAGCAGGTAGATGGCACGCTCCTCTGGAGAGCTAGCCTTGCTCACGGCATGCGAGTTTCTTTCACGGACGATGTTTTCCCAAAGACGGCTCAAACGGTCTTTCCTGATGCGGTGCAGGTATTTCTGTCGGAGTTGTGGTGGCACGCCGGCGGAAATATCGTCTTCAATATCGTCGTTGAACAAAATGTTCGCTAGCCGCCAAATCACCAGCTCCTGATCGGACTGGGCAGATTGTGGAACTTTGGCGAACTTGTCAAAGTCGGGTTGTCCCAGCCGCGCGAAAGGAATTCCGTCGATACGAGTGATGATAGACTGTTTTCTTTGTACCTCGAGCATTTCATGAGGCTCCGCTGTCTGCCCGGAAGCGAAGAGCGCGATATCTCTTCCTTCGCTAGTAATTGAGAATTTTTCTCTCCAATGCAAGTCTCCGTATTGGTTCTCGGCGATATCGCTTGTCGCACAAATCAAGGAATTGAGAGGACCCCACCGAGGTTTGAACGAGTTGTGGAAGTCCAGATCATCCTGGCTCATTTCATTCGACTCTCCGGCGAACGTCTTGGGCTGTTTGTTATAGGGCCACTGTAGAGGTCGAAAAGTTAGCTCAATCATATCTCAAAAATGATCACAGCAGTTGGGTGTAGAAAGGAAGAAAAAAAGAAAAGATGAGTCGAACCTCAAAACCAGTACGTTGCGCAGCTTGCGCCTTTGGCGGAGATTGTTGTTTTTTTGTTTTGCGGGGTTGTTGGAACAAAGAATTCATCAAGTCGATACTAGTCGCGAAGCCCTTTTGTTGAGCATTCGCTGCGGGTTTTGTCGGCGTTCCATCCGCAAGCGGCCGATCATTGAACGCACTCGCTTGAATTTCACGAAGAGCGTCGCGGTTTTGTTTCCTTGGACTGATAGTTCGTTGCAGCTGCTCGGCCCAGTCACCAGTAAGATCAAGGCGGGCCTTGGAAGGGGTATTCCAGGGTTTCAGCGAAGGGTGGGTGAACTCAGTGTCCATACCCTCATCGTCATGCTCCACGGTACGATCAAGGTTTGGAAAGGTGCCCGCCATGTCCATTTCCTCGCCTTCATCTAATTCAATTTCTGACTCGCCAGATTGCTGGCTTTCAGTGACGTCGTCGTCATCCTGTTCAGTTGAACCCGTGGAGCCGTCCTCTAAAAAAGACTCGTCTTCTTCGTCTTCAGATCCCATCTCGTGCTCCTCCACCGTCTCCATCGCCTGGTTTCCAAACGCCCCGGGGATTATTTTGCGCTTTTTGAAGTCAAACGTGTCGTCGTCAACTCCCCCCACCGAACTCGCAAAGGAATCTTCAATGGAGTAGGTGGACATCTGCTCCGAGCCAACGGTCAGGTCGTGGTCGGCAGGGAATCGATTCTTCAGAGTCGGGGTGTCAGGAGCAGCACTCTGAGTGCTTTGATTGAGACTCTCACCTTCAACTTGTTCATCTTCATCATAATCGAGGCCATATGTTGTGTAGTGAGCCACACGGAAGATCCACGTTCCGGTGTTGGTTTCGTAGCTGACGAACTCGGTGTTGTGCACCTTTCTCAGGCGGTCGATGTGCTTCTCAAAGAGGGGGCCGCTGGTGAGTGGAGAAGGTCCCTTCTTGTCTCGCCCACGGGGCCAGGAGTTTTCGATGCGCAAAGTAGAAGGCACATTCAGACCTTTGCCCCTCGCCGGCTTCATTGACTCGTCAGGGTAGACGGTGATTTTACGCACGCCGATATCGATGAGACCACCAAAGAGATTATCCAGATCAATCGCTGTCAGATCAACGGGGTCATCAAAGGTGACTGAGCCGCATCGCTCGCGGCCGACAGTCAGTCCCTTAAACTGCTTCAGCTGCTCACGGCTCAGCTTGGCAAGCTCAGATCGTGTGGGCTTCATCCAGTACTCGCCGGGGGTGGGGTCGGGACCAGGAACGAAGGGCAGTCGAGAGCCACCCTCGTTAGGCGAAGCAGATGACAGACCGCTCTCGCTAGTAGTGTCTTCTGGGACAGCGAAGAGGCTCCTGGTTTTGAGCGCCTCCATCTCCGGGCGGGAGTCAGAGGCCGACTTGGTGCCATTGGTGATACCATTAGGAGGACCATTCTTGCGAATAGAGCGCAGGAAACCCAGTTCTTCCGGTGTAGGTTCCGGGGACTCAGACTCAACAGGGACAATTTCGCCACCAGTTGCGTTGTCAGTGGTAGACTCAAAGCTGACCTTCTTTTTGACCTTGCTCGCGGAGTGGCCAGCGTCATCGCCATTGGTTATGGCGGCAGGTGGAGGGGTGTTACTAGCTGCGCGAGTGAAGAGGTCATTCCTCAAGCTGCGGTCGATTGTCAAGCGTTTCAGGTTGTTGCTTGATAGACGCGAGCTGCCAGAAGAAAGGGCGCCGGGGGACAAGATGCTATCTGCTTCAGGGTCGAATGACCTGCGCAAGTTGCTCGTAGAGAAACTTTTGCTAAAGGTACTACGGCCCAAGCTGCCATTGTAGCTACCACGCAGACTTCCTCCTAGAAGACTACCACCAAGGCCGTTAGGAGTGCTAGTAGTACTAGAAGGCGATCCGTAAGTCGAATAGGAGAATCCGTAGCCTCGAGCCTTGGGGGTGGTGATGAGGCGGTTGGAAGCAGTAGGCGTAAGCTTATATACTGGCAGCGGCGTGCGTTGCTTCTGCTTGTTCGCAGAACCAAGCGGTGTTGCCAGGGGGCCGGGGCTAGGAGTGTTTGGTGCGGGGAGACCAGAGAAGATGGACTGATTGCCGTATGGGTTGCCCTCGAGAAGGGAAGCCTGGAGACTGCCAGGCGCAGCTTGCTGAGATTGTTGCATCTGAGGCTGCTGTTGCTGAGAGCCGCCGAAGAGACTAGAGGTTCCCAGGCCTCCCGTTTGTTGTTGGTTCTGGGTGTTACCGAAAAGCGACGAGCCCGTATTCTGGGTCGCTGTGTTTCCGCCAAAGAGGGAAGAGCCGCCAGTGTTAGTTCCACCAAATAGGCTGGGTTTCTGGATTTGCTGGGATTGAGCGCCACCAAAAAGACCAGTTCCAGACTGCTGGTTCTGGGTGTTTCCGAAGCCTCCAAACGTACTGGTACCGGTTGTACCCGTTCCACCGAACAAGCCCTTTTGGCCCTGTTGTTGGTTCCCACCGAAAAGTGAGCTGGTTCCGGTTTGTTGGTTATTCCCTCCTCCAAATAGAGAACCACCGGTCTGCTGTTGGTTTTGCTGGTTGTTTTGCCCAAAGAGAGAGGTTCCGGTGTTTGTAGAGCCACCGCCGAAAAGGCCCCCAGCAGTGTTGGTCGACGGTTGGCTGTTTCCAAAGGCGCCAAACAATCCCTTACTCTGAGTCTGGTTCTGGGTCTGATTTTGGTTCTGACCGAATCCACCGAAGGCACTGCCAGTCTGCTGCTGTTGGCCTCCACCGAATGGAGAAGCTGTAGCCGTAGTATTGCCGAAGGGTGTAGAAGAGCTAGTGTTGGTACCACCAAAGCCACCAAAGCCCGTTGTGCCAGTAGTCCCAGTGCCACCACCGAACAAAGACTTGTTTTGCTGCTGTTGATTGTTAGCACCAAATGTTGAAGTGCCTGACCCAAACGCATTGTTTGTGGAGGATCCGAAGCCAGTGTTGTTTCCAGAAGTACCAAACAGACTAGGCTGGGTGGTACCTGAAGAGGCAGCCCCACCAAACAGAGAAGTTGCAGGCTTTGAAGCTCCGAACAAAGGGTTGGAGCCAGTTGAGCCGAATCCGCCTGCTGTCTGAGTCTGGCCAAACGCAGAGGGAGCGCTGGTGCCACCACCGAACGGGGAAGAAGTACTAGCACCGAACCCGGTAGATGGTTGAGTCCCTGTGGCACCAAATCCAGAGCCTCCAAAAGCTGAGGAGCCAAAGGCACCAGCCTGGCCGCTGCCGTTTCCATACCTGCGGCCGGCGTTGTAATCAGCCAGTCGAAGTTCCTCAAAGGAGTATTTGCTGTATGGTTGCATGAATGAGATGCTTTGGTAGTGGTTTATGACATTGGAGGATGTATCCTTCTCGGTGAAAGGGCTGAAAGGAGTGCTGCCGGTACCGTCAGAAGGAGGAACTGCTTGCTGAAAAGCAGTACCTGTTCCGCCGCCGAAGGCCGAGCCACCGCTAGCGCCGAATCCAGTGCCAGAACCAAACCCGCCGGTGGTCCCTGTTGAACTGCCAAAGCCGCCGCCTCCTGTTGTTGTTGTTGTTTTTCCAAAGAGGCCGCCACCACCGGTGGACGAACTACCGAAACCTGAAGTTCCAGAGCCGAAACCACTGCCGGTACCAAAACCACCACCAGTACCTGTAGTCGGGGCTGCACCTCCGAAGATGCCTGTGCCCGATGTATTCCCTGCTCCAAATCCAGTGCTGGGGCGGTTTTGTCCTCCGAAGAGTGAATTTCCTTGGTTCTGAGTGGTACTTCCGAATCCTAGAAGGAAACAATCCGTTAGTACCGAGAAAGGTCGAGAACTCAAGGCACGCATGTAGAAACATTGAGATAGAGAAACAAAAAGAAAAGAAAAGAAAAAAGGCCGTCCTCTAGTAAGAATCCCTGCTTGTCCGCACCTGCCCTGATAGGAGCATTTTTGGGACCAATTAGAAGAACGGCTAGGAGAGGATTGAGAAATTCCGATCCAACCTGTAATGCCGACTGACTTCGCAAGAGGGAGAAATGGAGACCGTTCAAAGGTGGCCAGAGAAAGGATCGCAGCGCATCAACATGTAATGTAACCCACTCGGGACATACCTCCACCGGAGCCAAAAGTGCTGGTAGTACCCCCACCAAACGGGGACGAGGTTGTTCCAAAGCCTAAAATAATAGGGTAGAGGCTGTCAGAGACTGTCATGAAGCTGAGATCCTTTCTCTTGTCGCACTGCCGAGTTGCTCGGCGTCGAAGGCCTGCGCGCAGGATGATTGAGTTGTCGAATGCTGCACAGAGCCATCGCGGGTCGACATCACAAGCACCAGCCGAAGGTAGACCGTGAAAGGAGATACCAGAGAGCAGAAGAAACGGAAAAAGTCGAATCAAGGATACATAGAATGTTGAAGCGCCGAGAACAGGTGATTTAACCTACCTCCACCAGAAGAAGAGCCGAACCCAGAGCCTGCTCCAAAGCCGGAGCTAGACTGGTTGTTCTGGCCGAACCCTCCTCCGCTTCCAAATCCGCTGAAAGCCATGATAATGTTTGTGATTCTCGAGGGTTTAGCGACTCATCTGTTCAGTCGAAGAATCGGTCGTTGCGAGTATCGTCGCGAAAAATGGCGAGCCCGTGCGAAAACAAACTGAAGGGGTCACTTGATGTAACTAAACTGACGCAATGATTGCCGCGATTGGACACAATGCGCTGTGGTAGAAATCGACGCGCGGAAAGATTGCGAACAGGTTGGGCAGAGAGGTGTTTTGTTTTTTGCTCAACGTTGGCCGACTGCAGAGCGATGGGAGAAGGAAAAAGTGAATTAAAAGTGACCTGTGTCAAGCCACCTGCCGGGGAGTCCACGTACGAGCGAGGATCTTGACGAGTCCAGGAAGAAGTGAAAGCAGACTGAAGAGGGATGAAGGTAGGGGACTCTTGCAAAGAGCAGACGCGCACCGGGTGTTAAAGGAAAAGAGCCAGCAAGAGTTGCAACGAGGGAGAGCGGGACTAAACTAGGTTTAGTACTGCCTTCGGATGACCGTACGGTACGCCGGGGTGTTACCAATCGCCGCACAGACCTGCTATCGTATGGTAATCAGCGGTACTGCCGGCTTGGTGCTGTCCGCCAAAGCTGGCAATGCTCACGTGACAGTGCTGCCTGAATTACAGCTACCAATAAATGTGATGGAAGACTGCCAAAATGAATCATCTCGGGCGCTGCCTGCCAAAGAAGTTTTAGGACGACACCAAAGTTATTGTATGCAAGAAATCGTGTTGGTATATCAGACTGCTCACATGACCCCTGCGGAAGGGGCCAAGCTTGGACTCCAACAAAAGCATTGTCAGTGGTCTATCAAGAACCAAGCACAAAGGATAAACTCCGCGGTCCCAAGGTTCGAGCTTCTACTATTCGCCTTCACTAACTATCTACCTAGGTACGATGTCAGCGCACTCTGTGCCCAATCAGCGGTTAGATTGGCATTGACTTCACTGCAGCCCGATCCAACCTTGAAGCAGGAAGCCACTCTGACCTCTTTTTGCAACAAAGTCGAAGAGAATTTATATCTTGAAAGAAAAACGATAAAATCGATACCGTCAAATTATAGCTAATCATTTAAATAACATCCGCTCTGAAAGGTTCGCAAACATGGGAATCACACGAGGCGCCCGAATAAATATATCCCCCACTGGCCCAAAAAATCGACCAAGCCCGGGGTGGTTTAACGTCTACATCGGTCCATATCGAATGTGGTAGCCATCATCGTGACATGATTTTGACCAGTATATATGCTTTTTGACCAGACTTCCTCACTATTTGTGATAATGGGTTTATTTCCCTCGGGAAGCGTGGACGGTGGCGATGATCTTGTTCACCACCGAGGGGTCGGACAGCTGGAAAATACAAATTAGTCACAGACGACTAGACACAGAGTACGTAGATTGTCTTACCGTTGAAATGTCACCAAGGCTGTCTTCCTCGCCACTCAGGATCTTGCGCAGAATGCGCCGCATAATCTTACCACTGCGGGTCTTAGGCAGGTCCTCGACCACGAACACAGCCTTGGGGGCGGCGAAAGGACCAATCGACTTGCGGACTTGCATGATGAGATCCTTGCGAACCTGGTCGTTTGTCTCCTTGCCTTCTTTAAGCGCAACAAAGGCGTTCACGGCTTGGCCAGTGAGCTCATCAGCGATACCAACGACGGCGGCTTCAGCAACCATAGCTATTGATGGATTAGTAAGGTGTATTCGCTCGTAGAGGAATGCCATGACTTACCGTGCTCAATGAGCGCAGCCTCAATCTCAGCTGTTGACAGACGGTGACCGGAGACGTTGACGACATCATCCACACGTCCCCGAATCCAGTAGTAACCCTCGTGGTCACGGCCAGCTCCGTCCCCGGTGAACTATTTCGATACAATATTAGCATCTATACACATAGCTTGATCGTCGGGTTATAGAGCCTTACGTAGTAGCCCTTGTATACGTTCAAGTACGTATCCATGTAGCGCTTGTGGGCGCCCCAAACGGTGCGGGCCATGCTAGGCCAGGGCTGCTTGAAGGCAAGCACACCCTCGACGTCATTGCCCGAGATTTCCTCACCCGAGACCGGGTCGATGATGGCGGGTTCGATACCGAAGAATGGTAGTGAAGCGCTACCGGGCTTTGTTGGGGTGATACCGCCAAGGGGAGTGATGACGTTGGAACCCGTCTCGGTTTGCCAATAGGTCTATATGAATCCGGTTAGCGATGCATAGAAAATTGCAAATAATCAGGTCAACTTACGTCAACAATGTGAGCCTCTTCCTTTCCCACCTTCTCAAAGTACCACTTCCACACCTCAGCGGCGATGGGCTCGCCAACGGATCCAAGAACCCGCAGGTGCGCCATCTTGTGATGGATGTGCTCATCTCCAGCGCGCTTCAGCAATCGCAGAGCCGTGGGAGCCACGTAGAACTGAGTCACGTTGTGCTTCTCGATAACATCCCAGTAGCGGGAGAAGTTGGGGTAGGCAGGGGTACTCTCAAAGACCACTGTGGCGCATCCCAGAAGCAGGGGAGCGTACACCACGTATGTGTGACCAGTGATCCAGCCAACATCACCACCACAGAAGTAACGGTCATCATCATGAATATCAAAGACGTATTTACCAGTCATGGCAGCACCTAGCAGGTAACCAGCAGTGGTGTGCATGACACCCTTTGGCTTACCGGTAGAACCGGATGTGTAAAGCAGGAAGAGGGGATCTTCGGAGTTCACAGGCTCGGGGGCAAGGTATGACGGGTACTTCTCGACCTCATCGTGCCACCAGATATCACGGCCGGAAGTCCAGGGGACCTCGGCGCCGGTACGCTTGTAAACAAGGCAGGTCGACACATCAGGGCACTGTTTAAGAGCCTCGTCCACAATCCGCTTGGTTCCAATGATCTTGCCTCCACGCTTTCCCTCGTCTGTCGTAATAACGACCTTGGAACCAGCGTCAAGGACGCGGTCGCGGAGAGAGTCAGAGGAGAAACCGGCGAAAACGACGGAGTGGACAGCACCAATGCGTGAGCATGCGAGGAAGGCGACGATGGCTTCCGGAATCATGGGCAGGTAGATGGCAACTGTGTCACCCTTCTTAACTCCGCGCTGCTTCAGAACCCAGGCAACCCGCGATACTTCTCGGAGAAGCTCCCCATACGTAATGTTTCGGCCCTCGTTAGGCTCGTCGGCCTCGTAGATGATCGCGACTTTGTCAGGGTTCTTAATGGCGTGGCGGTCGACGCAGTTGAATGAGGCGTTTAATTGTCCCTCAACGAACCAAGCATTGTCGCCGTTCTCCAGAGAGCCGATGTGAGTGGTTTGGAAGTCTCTGTCGAAAGTGAGGAGCTCTCGGGCCATGCGGGCCCAGAAAGTGTCGGGACTGCGGATGGACTCTTCATAGAGCTTCTTATAGTCGTCCAAGTCTTTGAGATGAGTGCCCGTCGGGTGCTTGTCGAAGAACGCCTTGGGGACGTGGAATGTATCAACCTCGTGGGCTTCAGCAACCTTGAGGTGTAGCGTAATTAGTTTAGATCCATTGGTCGATCCGGGTCGTAGAGAGCAGATGCTTACCACGGCGGGCTTGGGTGGTGAGATAGGGCCGTCACTCATGATGAAGAATTTCCTCGAATTGCAAGCTTCCTGGAATTCGCAAAGTCAGAGAATGCCACAGAACGAAGCACGGCGACCAGAAAATTCGCAAGAGGGCTGGGGCTGGTGGGGAAGCTCCAGCGACAGCAAGAGCAGCGGCACGTGAGATGGTGGGATTTAAGCTTACCGTTCCAAGGATTATTCGCAGTAGCCAAAGTAAGGCAGAGCTCGGGGTGGTTGTGGTGGGGTAGGAGAGCTAGGAGGGGTAGCTAGCAGCCCTCTCGAGGATTTGGAAGAGGGTAGGGGAGGAGTAGGAGAGGGGAGAGTAGCAAAAGTAGGATGGGATAATAATCGAGGAGAATCTCAAGATCAATCTGGGAGGAGACAGTTATTTAATGCTCAGTGCGCTAAATAGGATAGTTGTTGAGGTCCCGCTCACCCCGGCTGTCCGGCGGAGGGGATGCTTGCTCCTTATACGGCGAATTATCTCCTGTCGCAGCGAGAGTACTCCGGACTCCATCTCGCTGGCTGCGACTACTAGGTCGATCCTTTTCCGGGCGACCGTGGGCGTCTCGGTCCTCAGCAGCCTGGTTCTCGGTTCGTCCATGGTAGCTTCCCCAAAGCTCAAGCCAGCATTATTGTTGTGTAACGGTGCTGCTGCTACCTCTCGCGCACAAGATCAAAAGTCGCGGAGTCAGAGACGAGCCCATTGAATTCCCCACTCGAGCGCGCTGGTGAAGCCGTGCGCAAACTATCCCAATGGACAGAGGATCGTCTCCCCTGCATGAGCGAAGCCGGAGTGGTTGACATTTGCCCCCTCCACAATGTCGTGCACTGAAAGGTTGGGCTCGGCCATGCGGGGCTTGGCCCCCGTTGCTTTTCGTTTCCGTTGCCCCGGCGCAGATCCGCCACATTCGCAGACCGAGCGAGATTCCATTTCCAATCACATTGCACAATCAAAAGGAAAGAAACAACCATCGCTGGCCAACGCAGTGGAGGTATCCTGGCGCATCCTGGTACCAAGTACACGACAATCTGCAAGGCAGTTGGATACCATCCTCCGCTGTCCCAGCCGTTCGCTAGAGAGAATAGTCAAAGCTTGCTCAGAAGCCTGCAATCTCCAAGCCTATGAAGTATGCCACGATTCTTGAATTCCGAGAACTAATCAGCGCGCACCTATCTACTCTGGAGCCCCCGGACGGAGGGATCACAAGAACGCTGGCCAAGCGCCTGATGGAGGGGTAAATTCCATTTTCGCTGGGCTTGAGCCGTGCGGGGGCGCAGGACCGCGACACTCCTTCCTTGATCGGGCAACATATAAGCGTGAGGAGGTGCATGGTTCTCGATCCCACAGGGCAGTACATAAGCAATAAGCCATCAATGGATGGCAGCGAGGTGGGCCTTGTGTCCAATCCGCTTGCTGCTGCTAACCTCAAAAGTGATTCAAGTGAGGGATGGCATGATATTCTGTTTGCGGAAATCATCCCAGCTGCTACCCGTGCCGGTTTCGACGTAGGTCCTCTTGTCACAGTTTGGAGTCGCATTACTCTCGATCTGGAGAAGTTTAATACACTCGGTCATCAATAGGCAAGAATTTCACTGCTAGGTGAGCCCTCTTGAAGTCAATTGGCCGCATTCGGAGTACTCTCGGAAATCCCGAGTCTTACCTAGGTAACCTCACCACTGGCACTGGCGCCAGCATGCAGAACGTTCTCCTTGCGCTGTTTCCCGAGCACAGCCCCTGCTCCTTGACTACAGGGTACCGAGAGCCACGAGAGGAAACGTTGCTTAGCTCTCCGTCATATAATTCAGGTGTCGTTCTCGAGGGTTCCATATTCCATACTTAGTAATATGCCAAGCTACCCACATTATTCGGAAGATGTGCATTGTACCTGAGTTTGATGGACCCCGGATACTATGACGAGGTATGTTCTGCGTTCTAGCCGAGGGCTCCGTGTCCCCGGCTTAACCTAGGTAGGCAGATAGATCTCTGGCGCCGGGTGGATAGAACGACAAGCACCTCCTTTCCGCTTGGAGGTGACCTAGAAAGGGCGATTCATCCAGGCCACGACGCATACTTGATTTCATACTTGATCTACTCGTGCATTCCTTAGGTTCCTTTTCTCCACTGTAATGGACTAGCTGCTTGATCATCAATCGCAAGACAGCTTATTACACACTTCAAGAGGAATGTTAACAAGAACTTCATCGAGAGCCCTGTTAAAGCATCGAGTAACACCAAAAAAAAAACAACGCCTTTAAGCACTCGTTGACAGGGTATTCATAGTTTGAGTGAGTAGTTACGAGACCTCGGATAAGATTAAGATATTCATTGCCGGATTCGAAAACTGTACATGATCAAAACCCTAAGACAGGACGCACGCATTGACAACAAAGAAAAAGAAAAGTGTAGATATGGCATGGCAAGATGGTAAGGATATCCACGCGTACATGGAAATGAATGGGAGAATCTTGATCTATAATATGATTCACTCTTTTGCAGTAACGTAACGAAAAGGGATAATTTACATGCCAGGCGAGATGAGCTTGCCCTCGGCCCGGCTGTTGGGGTGCCAGCCACCGGCAAACGGCCTCTCACCGTTCAGCTCCTGTGAATACTCCTTGATGCGGGCTTCCAGCTCGGGGCGGAAGTGTCGGATAAGACCCTGAATGGGCCAGGCAAAGGCCTCACCCAGGGCACAGATGGTGTGACCCTCGACCTGCTTGGTCAGTTCCTGCAGCATGTCGATCTCACGCTCGCGGGCCTGGCCCTTCTCCAGGCGCTGCATCATCTGCATGGTCCACTTGCTGCCCTCACGGCAAGGAGTGCACTGTCCGCAGGACTCGTGCTTGTAGAAGGTGGAGAGACGGGAGATGGCGCGGATAATGTCGGTAGACTTGTCCATGACGATGACGGCGGCGGTTCCGAGACCGGTCTGGGAGTCCTTAAGAGCGTCGAAATCCATGAGCTGGTCGTCACAGACGGACTTGGGGATGACGGGCGTTGAAGAGCCACCGGGAATAACGGCCAGAAGGTTGTCCCAGCCGCCGCGGACACCACCACAGTGCTTGTCGATCAGCTCACGAAGAGGAATGGACATCTCCTCCTCCACGGTGCAAGGGTTGTTTACGTGACCAGAGATACAGAAGAGCTTGGTCCCTGCGTTGCGCTCACGACCAAACCCGGCGAACCAGCTACCTCCTCGGCGCATGATGGTGGGAGTCACGGCGACCGTCTCGACGTTGGTGACTGTGCTGGGGCATCCGAAAAGACCGACGGCGGCGGGGAACGGAGGCTTAAGACGGGGCTTGCCTGCCTTGCCCTCAATGGACTCGATGAGAGAAGTCTCCTCACCACAGACGTAGGCGCCCATTCCACGGTGGATGTACACGTCAAAGTCGTAGCCAGTTCCGCAGGCGTTCTTTCCGATAAGACCAGCCTGGTAGGCCTCGTTGATCGCGCGTTGAAGGACGGTGGCTTCGTGGTAGAATTCGCCACGAATGTAGATGTAGGCGGCATTGGCGTTCATGGCACGGCCGACAACGAGACAGCCCTCGATGAGCTTGTGGGGGTCCTTGCGCATGATCTCGCGGTCCTTGCAGGTTCCGGGCTCACCCTCATCGGCGTTGACAACGAGATAGCGGGGTCTAGGGTCCTTGTCCCAGTCCTTGAAGTTCATGAAAGACTGGCAATCCAAGTTAGACAGGATCCGACCCGCCGGTGGAGTAAGGAAAGGTAACGTACGTATTTCAACCCAGATGGAAAACCAGCACCACCACGGCCACGCAGACCAGAGGCCTTAAGTTCTGAGATGAGCTACTCAATAATACGCATTAGCGAATGGCCACTCGATTGCTCCTCCGTCTCCTTCCGTCCATAAACCGGTGAGAATGCCTACCCAATCATGGCCCTTCAATACAATCTCCTTGGTCTTGTACCAATCACCATATTTCTGCGCTGACTTCAAGTCTCCGCCGTGTGCTCCGTAAAGATTCGTGAAGATACGGTCCTGATCCTTCAGACCACCATAGTGCCTGACCGGGGGTGCATTGTCCTGAACGGTCGCGAACGAGCGGGCGGCCGGGGCCTGGAGACGGAGGGAGCGGGATGAAAGGGTCGCGAGGGGGGAAGACGAAGGAGCCGCCGCTCGAGATATCATGGTGACGATGGCCCAATGGCTGTGGGGGAGAGATTGAGGAGGGAGGACGGGGAGGTTCGGTGATGGCGTTGAGCTTCAATTCCTGCCGTTGCTGAATATCCGGCTTTGAGTGGGCCGTGATTGGACGGGGTATGTCACGTGTTATTAATCAGCACTCTATACTCACGTGATACTACATTACCACCCAAAAGGGAAATGTCTGCATCACCATCCATACATCATTATCAAATTTTTAGTTTTGGTTAGATTTGGCTGTTAAGATGGCTGGGGATGATTTGGCTGCAGGCTCAAGGTAAGAATTACAATACGGCCGTGGTAAATTGTCTAACGAAATCAGCTTAGAGACCTACTCAACACTACTACAATGGATGAAATCTCACGGCGGAGATCTCCATGAGAATGTCCAAATCACCTACAATGAGCGACAAGGAACACATATACGTGTCTTAAAGGAGGGCGTGCCAAGCAACACACATATAGTCAAGACCCCAGTCGCGACTACCATGTCGTATTTCAACGCCATTGACCATCGTGTGGGCGATGTCCATTTCCCCTCTCATGAGGTCAAACTTCCCCATTCATTTGTGGAAGCTGCTGGGCCTGAAGAACTAGCCATATTTTTCTTGATAGGCCAGTATCTACGAGGGCCCGAGAGCTTCTGGCATCCGTATCTCCGGACACTTCCTCAGCCGGGGGCCTTGACTACCCTCCCTTATTATGAGGAGGAAGATGATTTGGAATGGCTGGAAGGGACGAGCTTAGTGCAGGCGAGGAAGCAGAAGGTTGCACAGCTTAGAGAGAAGTATGAGGCTTCGTACGGTGAACTCCAAAAGGCTGGTGTTGAGGGCAGTGAGAAGTACTCATGGTAAGGGTTCCATTCACTTTTTTGAAATATATCAATACTGATAAGTAGAAGGGACCTATACCTTTGGGCATCGACTATCTTTGTCTCCCGAGCATTTTCAGCAAAAGTGCTTTCTGGCGTGGTCCCTGAACATGGACTGCCCGAAGAGAATGTCTCTGTCCTCCTCCCCTTCATCGACATTCTGAACCATCGACCATTAGCGAAGGTCGAATGGCGTGCTGGAAAAGAAAACGTTGACTTCGTCATCCTGGAAGACGTCCCGGCAGAACAAGAAATTGCGAACAATTACGGCCCTCGCAACAACGAGCAGTGTGAGTTGCAACACATTCTCCTTGCATATCCCAGCTAACGCGAACAGTAATGATGAACTACGGTTTTTGTCTCCCAGATAACCCCTGCGACTACCGTACTGTCGCTTTACGAGCACCACCGGGGAGCCCCCTCCAAGTTGTGCGCGAGCAGCAACGACAGCTATTCCCCAATATGAACACAGACAGCGAGGACCCTTACTACGTGTTCAACATCTTCTATCCCCTTCTAGCACCGGGTACTCCCATGGAACACTCAATATTCTCGCCGGCCCTCTTCAACGCAGTCTCAATTCTAGCCGCAAGCCAGCGCGAACTGGAAGCATTGGAAGTATCAGAGCACGAAATCCGAATCTCAAATGCATACGGCAACTCTCGGGCCGCTCTTGCAGCCATTAGCCAGATAATCATCGAGCTGATTACACATATCGTGAGACTGAGGTCTTCTGGACCCGGCTCACGAGAGCCAGCGAATCTCAAACAGACGCACGCAAAGATTTACCGCGACAGCCAGATCAGACTATCCGAGTCTGCTCTTGTCATCGCGGCTTGGAGCCTGAAGCGTGCACGCGTTCACGGCCTAAGAGGAGACTGGGAGGGAACGAAACGTCTTCTCGGAGAGCACATGGCCCGCATTCCCAAGGGAAAGTTCCCAGACGCAGTACAATCCCGTATCCAAGTCAGAATACTGGAACGGCCGTCTATTCTCACGGCAACTGGCGAGCTGTTTTCATTCGATGAGCTACTTAGCCTCCTACCGGATGAAGTACGGAAGCATTGCCAAGAATGTTCTAGCACTGTTCTCAAGAACGCCTCGCGCAATATTCCAGCCCTTAGAGGCATCACAGCGCAGGCATCGCCGTTCAGATTCCCACTATTCGTCTGTTTCGTGGTCGCAGTTCATATCACGAATAGACACAAGCATGACATAGGGTCTGGAGAAAGCCATAGCTTCCTCCCTCCGCGGCTCTCTCAGTGGGCTAGCTTCATGCTCGATCATTATCTCCCTCCACCAGACGATGTTGCATGGGCAGTTGAAGATGAAGGCGACGAGACCTTGCTCGGCGAGTTCGACGAAGTCCTCGAAACAATGCGTGCGCAGAACTCTGAGATATTCTCCAAGCTGGAACCATTCACTGGCGGGTGGCAAGGAGATGCCTGGTGGCTCTCGCCCAACTGGGTACGCTGGGCGTGGATGATGACGGAGCAGGAATGCGTGCAGGCCCCAGAGGACCCACTGGCACTATTATCTTCTGAAGGCTCCGGGAACGTAATGTTATCAACGGAGACGTACTTGTATATACCACAACCTTGAGAGTGAGGCGGTGCTCTCAGTAGCATGAAGAATCAAATCTCAGGGAAATACCCCTTCAATAACGCTCTCATCTCCTCGCTCTGTGCCAGCCCAACAACCCTCTTTATATCCTCCTCATCATGCGGCCTAAACCCCTTTTCTAGGAATAGCTGCGCGATCTGAACATTGTCACAGTCAACAGCAAATCCCAGCGGGTGCTCGCCGCTCTGAGTCTCCTCCCGTCTCTTCTCCTTCCACAAGTCCACACCCCCATTATCAAGCAAAACCCTCATCATTGCCATCATTTCAGTCCCCTTCATATAGCTAATATACTCCCACGGATCGTCATATCCGTGATACCAGTTGAGTATAATATCCAGACTCGCACCAGCCTTTAACAAAGCCTCGGCAATCTCAACCTTCCATACAAGGATCGCGTACCCCAGCGGCGTGTTACTCCGTAATTCGGACTCATAACTGTCTGAGTCACTCATGTCTTCGAGCTGCGGTTTATACTCTAATAGAGCTTTGACAGCATCTAAATCGCTCGTCACCAAGGTCAGGGAGAGGAGAGGCACTCCCTTGTCGGTTGTAGATGGATCAGCACCGAGTGAGAGAAGGTAGGACATTGCAGCTGGGTAGGGGGTTGGTGTTGTGCATGTTATTAGGAGAGTGTTTAGGCGGTGTCGCGCTCTTTCGCTCTGCTGTGTCTGTCCCGGGTGTAGATGTTCTTTCTGCGCGGTCCTGCGTAATGATTCGAGGATAAGGCCTGGGGATGCATGTGCCTCAGTTATAAGTGTTTCAACGGTATTGTTTTGCATGAGTGCTTCTCGAAGTAGCTCGTTCCAGCTCTCTGGGGTGGCTGTCAGTGTTGCTGACATAGACTCTGAACAGGGGGCGCACTCGAGACAAGAAATATCTTCTGCAAGTTTTGTTTATTCGAAGTGGCAACGGCAAAATTGGGGGCAAGATGCTCGAAGATGAGTCGGTGGATTTCAATGGGGAGATCGTCCCACGACATGGTTGGGTTTAGGAGCACGGTAGAAAGGGGTGTAAGTTGTTGTGCCAGAAAGTGTAATGAGGTCGGTTACAATACGACCAGCGTCCGTAGAGCTCGAACTGGAGAAACTTGGCGTCCGCACACTGGATATACTTGTGCCTTAGAAGATTTGCTCATAATCAAAGGCATCATTCGTCTAATCAACTATCGTACAAGACTCTGCAGACAGAAAAGACCACTTCAGTCTCCGAGCAGTTATATCCTCATAGACAAATGCAATGCACATGCAAGAACAGCAACCAGTCATAAAACGCCACTAGATCAATCGTATAATTTCCGTCATTCAGCATCAGCGCAATGTCCAAGCCAAGTGGAAAACAAGAAAAAAAAAATTGAACCGAGTGCCGCCGCTCAAGGCCACCGTTTAAACCTATCCAACAGGCCGTATTCGCTGTGCTCCTTGTCGTCGCGTTGGGATATACAATGCCATGCAGTCAAATAGTGTACATCATCATTATCATCATCATGAATGTTGTTTGTTGCTGGGTTTCGTTGGGAATCAAGTTAGAAAAGAGAGAGAGAGAGAGAGAGAGAGAGAGAGAGAGAAAGAAAGAGTATCCGGTTAACGTTATCACTGAGGTTTTCTGCTGGGGACTAGAATCTCGACCAGACCCTCGTCTTCCTCATCACTGCTGTCGTTCTGGTCGTCGCCGTATGTGGAATGGCCCATCCGTGAGCTTCGGAAGTTCTTATACTGCCCGGGCCCGAGTTCCGGGTATCCCAGCGACTCGTTGAGGATGGCTTCTTCCTCTTCGTCGGAGTCCATCAAGTGCGAATCCATCGATGGACCCACCATTTCGCCCATGTCATCGTCATCGTCGTCGACCTCGAGCGGCACGCGCTCTCTCCGTTGGCTCGTTCCCATCAAATCGTTGTCATCATCAGAGGAGCAGGTAGAGAACGAGTCTGACGTGTTGAACCCAGTGTCAGGGAAGGTTGGCGACGCGACGTTACCCGAAGGGAAGTCAGAGGAATGACCTCCTCCCTCGTTCAGGCCGGTACTCGCAAAGGAGTCAGACGGCCACTGAAACTCCGTACTCCCGTGGGATTGCTCCTCATCTCTGTGCTCGCCACCTTCCGCATTTTCAGCCGCCTGTTTCTGAGCGGCAAGTCGTGCAGCGAGCTGTCTCCGCGCTCGAGATGGACCAGTACTAAGGGGAGCTGGAGGCGGAGCAATGATTGGAATTGGCTGACTTGATGCCTGTGAGTTTCAAGTAAGTAAACAATCGTCCGTATGATAGGATGCTCAGAGGCGTGTGGATGAAACATGACTAGAGCAATGATGACAATAAAGAACGTTTGCAACCCACCCAAATATAAGAGTAGACAACCAACAAGATGAACAGGAAGATGAAGAACGAGAATTGAGCGGAACTGCTCTGAAAGTGGCTCTTAAAGCTCTCAAATCAAAAGTACCACTTCTGTTATCATGGACCGACCTCTTTGGCCGCTGACAGCAAACAACCGAATACATGCAGTAACAGAAAGAATACCGGGGTATCGAAAAGCAAAGCATATAGATGACAGCGTAAAAGACAATCAAATATCACGCATCTCAACGTCATGGGAAGGATTATCACCTACATTTTCAGTGCCGCCTTCTGTGGACTGCTGTTCGAGTAGATGTCGGTCATCTTGGTCCTCCATATCCTCGTCTTCGTCGTCGTCACTTGAGCTGGCGAATCCGCTTAGTAGTGAGTTGCCTCCTGTGCCGAATGCTCCACCGGACACACTGCCTTGGTTGGCCATGTCGAATCCTTGGAAGTTCGAGTTTCCAGCCATTCCGTTCAGTCCGGCTTCGGCCAGGGCTGAAGATTGACCATTACCCAGCATGCCCTGGCGATGTCCGATAGAAATATCGGGGCGCACGCCGCCGAGGATCGCGTTGTCACGCTCTCTAGTCTCGGAAAGCGTTCGCTCCACGTAATCTATCCATTCTGGGTTGAGCACGCTGTCCATGACTGTGGGAGAAAGCAGCTCGGGAGGGTGGCGCTCGCTGAATTTGACAACTTCCTCAGCAATGAGAGTCAAATGTCCCATGTAACCGAGTCGGATTCGCTTGGCCTGTTGAGTCTCATCGCTTCGTTTTTGGCCGTCAAAGATTGTTTGAGTGATTTTGCCGGTCTCAAAAACGTCGATGGCTAGGATTCGATTGTATCCGCGATCCATAGGGCCGTTGAAAACTTGTTGGATGACGTCGTAGACAACATTGTGAAGGAAATTGTTCCAAGGAAAACGGAAGAAGAAGTCCTAGAACAGAATATTGTCAGCAACCTTCAGATGAAGGGTGTGGAAGTCGGCTTACCAAAATCGTCGGCACAACTCGGTTTTCAACAAACATTATCTTCAGATAGTCTCCAACAACGGGTTGGCCGTTGATATCCAATTGAATATCTGGATGTAAGGGTTGCGGTGCATCTCCTGTAGTGCCTCGTGCGGAGTGTGTCTCAGGCACATTTTCCGTCGGCTCTGTAGCCTTAGTTGCTTGATCAGGAGCATCAGCTCTTTCAGGGGTAGCCCCATTGTTTTGTTCCTTGGAAGCAAACAGAGGAGCAGGGATGGCATCCAGATTGGAGGACATAGGGGCGGAGGCTGGAACTGGTTCTTGCTTAGTAGCAGACTCGTCGGAGTTTGATTCCGAAGGTTTTTGATTTTCGTCATTGCTTGGAGTGGAGTCGAGCGACACAGCACCAATCTGCGCAGCAAGCTCATCTGTAGCCGAGAGAGGCTCAGATGGAGGCGTGCTCGACTGGATGATGTGTGGCTGTTCCTGCTCCTTGAGTTCTGCCTGTGCTGCCTTCTCCTGAGGTTGCTTTGATGCAGCAACAGCTGACGTTGACGCGGACTCGGACTCCTTATGGCCCGTTTCTTTCTCCTTGTCTACAAGGACAGTTGATGAGCTGACATCCTCAAACCCTTCATCACCCGCATTTGCCCCCTCGTAGTCCCTGGAGTCTTCTGGGGAGGCGAATCCCCCAATAGAGCCATTGACAAAGTCAACCGTAGAGTCGTTGCCATCGAAAGTCGAGTTACCATCATTACGTTGACCAAACGCGCCTTCTTTTACGATTCTTTCGCGTTCGGCATCCCTTTGAAGCACGTATTCGTCGCTCCCTGGCTCGTTCAAAAGTCCCATGTTGCTGCAATGAAGTAACTCCGCCATGAGCTCGCATGTCTTGAACCTATCGAAACCCAGCGGCTCAATTTTGGCGCCCCAAGCAGAATTAAGTTGTCCTCGCTCAACGGTCTTCATCTTTCCCCCCTCGGTAATGGTATGCTTAGAGCTCTGAATCAATGCCATAAAGTCGGGTATATGTTTGGCAAAGACGCGAAGCAGAGAGCCGAGATAAATAGGATCGTACATTGACGGCATTAGATCGGGGCTATTGAGGTGCTCCGGATCGTAATCGGAATTATTTTTCCGGATAACTTCAATGACGATTCCAACACCAACAGTCAGAGGATTCCCACCCTGTAGCATCGCCTTAACAAGGCTCTCCACGCAAGGTACGGAGACCAGTTGACGAGTCAGGCTGTTAGGACCAATACAAGATTGGTCATTCTGTGTTGCGTTGGCGGATATGGTGATGATAGCCTTCAGAAAATCGCCGGCGGAAGTCTGGACGGAACCCGGCCATTCAGGCGAAAGGAAAGAGAGCAATTTGGGTATTAGATCCTGCGTTTTGAGCCACTAGATAATGCGAGTTAGATAAGACAGATTCATCCGGGCTGTATGCGCTTACATCAACAATGCCCTGACCACCTTCGGCCCTTTCCAGGCTGATCAACTTCAAAAGAAGGTCCATAACCATGGGGTTGTCGACATGCTGCAGGATTGCCGGGACGATATCATCCATTGACTTCAAAAGTTCTAGCATCTCGCCTGTTTTCTTGTCCAGGAGTGTTTCGTTCACTTTCGTGAAATAACTCGCCTGGATGGGATCCAGAGGTGCTGGCCGACGGATGAATCCCCAGAAACCGCGCAAATATTCTGGGTTTGCCATTATAGAGTCCAAGATTGACCAAACCTCGGACGAGAGGACCTCACACGCGATATACGCTCGCTTCAGGCGTTCCTTCTCCGCTCGCTCTAGATCTTCGGGGTCCAACAAGGATTTGAGGGGGTCACCTTTCTTCTCTGTGGCGCAAACATCGTTTTTAGCATCATCATTACTTGGGGTATCTTGGTCATCGTCATCGTCGTTATCATCCACCAGACTAGGGGCAACCACATAGTCCATTAGCTTCTTCAGGACATCATCCTCACGTAGGTATTCTATAAGTTTCGTGTTGAGTTGCTTGAGCTCTTGTATTAGCTCGGACTCGTCTAACAGCTCTTCAAGGCTGACATCAGGCTTGTCCAGAAGAGAGTCGATAGTGGAGATACTCGAATATCCCCCGAAGCGCCAGAACATATTGAAGTATATAAGCGTAAAAATCGAGTCATGGAAAAGTAAGGGTAAGTCGCAAAGCCTTTTCGGCTGTAGTTTTTACCCAGGCTTTGTTGTCGAAAAGCTGCAAGGGTGTAAGGCGGAGGAGGTGGGGAAGGGATGGAGTCTCCAGAGTTTCGCGGGTGATCGCGCAAGCTTGAAGTTGTGGGTAATAGACTGTATTTCCGGGCGCTGCTAGCGGTTGAGGCTGATCGGAGGCTGTTTTATCACGGGAAAAGAGGATCGTTCGACTGCTGGTAGGACGATATGGATGCTAGTCGGTGATTTATGCCCTGCCAGAGCGTCCAGGCGCTGCAAAGGAGGAGTCCAGTCAGCGATGATATTCAAGGCGAAGCGTCATATCACGAGACAAGTCACGGTATTCTTAACAGTCAGGATTCGTAGGATTCGGCCTCCGAGTATGCCAGAAGAGCAGGGGTTGGCAGTGCTTGGGGCTGGCGGATAGAAGGGCACTTGACATAATTGCGTGGGGAGGGAAAACAACCGCACACAAGCGGCACACGTACCTGCAACGAGCTCGGGAAATGAGGAAAGCAAGCTGTGGTTGATCCCACGCGGATATCGTGAATCACACTCGTGGCCCTGACGCACGGCACGAGACCAAATGGTCAATTTAGGGAGGGGGAGACTGCCAGTCAACAACACTGGACAGAAAGTAAGGCTGGCGGGCTGACGTTCGGCGAGGAACGTCGCTTGTTGTCTGTTGGAGCGTCTGGATCGACCGGCAACTGTGATCCTGGACAGCGGGCGAGATACCCAACAAGCCCAATCGCAGGAGCGGAGGAAAGCTCAAATGAAATAATTAACGGCGAGACAGAGGATCAGAGGAGGAGTGAATAATCCGAGGGGTAGGACCGCGACCGATTGTTTCAAGTGTGTCCGCAGAACAGTGGACTGCGGAGTGGGTAACTTCCAAGTTAACTGGCCGGTATTCAGTATTATTAATATAGATCAGGCTGCGAACTACAACAACAGATTCAAGAAGAGCCGCGTATAGATTCAAATAGTTCCACAGGGATCTTATCGAATCTCTGACGAAAGCCAAATCGAAAGACTGGCCTGGTACAGGGCTGGCCGCTGGCGAGCACGCATCTTTGGTGATAAGCCCTGGCGCCTAAGGCAGCAGGGACGACCATAGTAGGTAAAGCTGCAGTGCCGCTCTAGCAGGCGCCCACCTACCATAACAGGGAAAGCCCAGTGAAGTCTCAGCCGCAACCTAGGTACACACTCCTTGACTGCCACCCTTTACTTTTCACAAACCTCTGTTGTTATAAACATGAATCGACTATTTGGCACGAAGAATGCGGCCCCAAAGCCCACACTCGACGGCGCTATCTCAAACGTAAGGCCACCTTATCTCCGCCCCTCCGAGCAGCCTCAAACCACAGCCTGCCCGTCGCATCTTCGATAAACTAATTGATGCTACTTAGGTCGATAACAGGATCGCTAGTATCGATGTCAAGCTCGCAGCCCTAAACTCTGAGCTCGCCTCCTACCAGTCCAAACTCGCGAAAATGCGCGATGGCCCCGGCAAGAATGCAATCAAACAAAAGGCACTTAAGGTTTTGCAGCGCCGTAAACAATATGAAGGCCAGCGAGAGCAACTATCTCAACAGTCTTGGAATATGGAGCAAGCAGGCATGATGCAGGATAATCTTAAGAACGTGATGACGACGGTCGATGCGATGAAAACAACCACGAAGACTCTCAAGAAGCAGTATGGCAATATCGACATTGACAAGATCGAGCGAATGCAGGATGAAATGGCAGACCTTATGGAGATGGGAAATGAGATTCAAGAGAGCATATCGCGGGCGTACGATATTCCAGACGATGTGGACGAGGCGGAGCTCGATGCTGAGTTGGAAGCTCTGGGTGAAGAAAGTCTGTTCGAAAGCTCGATGGCCGAGAGTGCGGTACCCAGCTTCATGCAAGACGAGGTGGCGCCGCCTCAGTTCATCGATGAGCCTCCGGAGCCCGCAAAGGTCAAGGAGCCTGCCTCTGGATTGGGCTGATTATGAGGAATTCAAGCCAGCTGTTGATAATATTGGAGCACCGGAATTCAGATGCTTGTTAGCTCAGCCTATGATGGTAGCCGTTCTATATTGCCCATCTGCCCTGCTCTTGAGTATGTTTTGAGGTTGTGCATTCTCGCAACGGTGTAGACCAAATGTCACTGTGGACTCGTGGAAGACCATGCCAGTGGTCGCAAGGCGGCCTCTCCGCAGATCCCCCACTCGACAACCCCACATGGAACATCACCAAACAACCACTCTTCCAATCTTCATCTCCTCCGAGGACGTAACTCTCCTCTCAATCCACAACCATGGCCGTCAACTACAACCCCGAAGACGTCCAAAAGACGATAGACAAACATGTCGAAGCCGGAAACCTGCACACGGGCTGGGAAGAACTCTGGGCCCAGGGCGACAGCATCACGCTCCCCTGGGACAAGCACAAGCCCAACCCAACCCTGGAGGAAGTCCTAACAACCAAACGAGCGATTATAGGCGGACCTCTTGCTTACAGTACTGAGGGAGATGGGTCAAAGACGAGGAAGAAGGCTCTCGTGCCGGGATGCGGGAGAGGGGTTGATGTGCTCCTCCTCGCGAGCTTCGGGTACGACGCGTACGGATTGGAATACAGCCAGAGTGCGATAGAAAATTGTCGGCAGGAGGAACAGACTGCTGAGCAAAAGTATCCTGTGAGAGATGCAGAGATTGGCAAGGGGACGGTTACCTGGGTTCAGGGGGACTTTTTTGAAGAGGGATGGCTGGAGGGGCTTGGGTTGAGTAGAAATAGTTTCGATTTTATATATGATTATACGGTGAGTTTCTTGACTTCTGGTACCTACAGAGATCTAATGGGAGCCAGTTCTTTTGCGCATTACCTCCCTCACTGCGCCCGGCTTGGGCTCTACGGCACACACAGCTCCTGGCCCCTTCGCCGCAGGGCAACCTGGTCTGTCTCGAGTTTCCGCGGCACAAGGATCCCCTACAGCATGGCCCCCCATACAGCAGCCCATCTGAGGCCTATATGGAGCATCTGAGCCATCCTGGTGAGGAGCTTGCCTACGACGCGAAAGGGCGTATCAAGAGCGATCCTCTCCGCGAGACTAGTCCTTTCGGTCTAGAACGCGTGGCCTACTGGCAGCCAGCCAAAACGCATGATTTCGGTACGAGCGAGGATGGAGAGGTATTCGACCGGGTTTCAATCTGGAGACGTCGATAGTGCGTCACGCAAACGGGATTCTTGGGCTTCAGAGCGCCAAGCAGACTATTTGTAGCTTAAAATCCGGCACGTGTCTTGGCACTCGCCATACTCCAGACCAGATATTTGAGAATTGGCATTGCTTTGCAGGCGCAAGGACCTTGGGAATTAATCTCGGCAAGACACTAAATGCCGGCCATAGCTTTTACCCTCCTACCTTAACCTTGTTGCCTGTTTCGGGCGAGACCGGGACATTTAAGGCTAGAGCTAAGCAATTGCCCACAAACTCAACTTCTGACGTTTCCCCGACTGATCGACGGAAACTCCTCATCGGACAGCCATTCCGGCCTAGAACAACACTGCCTCACCTGCTTGCCTCAATCGCAACCTCAGTCTCGCCATCTTTCACCATGAACTGCCCCTCACGAACTGACGATACCCTGCAACACCCTGGCTGGAACCAGAACCCACCCCCGCTCAATGCCGACTCAACCACGCGGGAAGACTTTAACGGCATGGCCAATTCCAAGGTCTATCGGGGGAACACACCAGAAGGGGGAGGGGAAGGGTCTATGTCAATTATAGAACGGTCAAGCCCCAGCGACGGGGACGAGCCAGATCGCAAGGCAAGCTCCGGGGGCGGGGCGGTGCCCTCTGTTTTCTCCGGCCATCAACGCCAGAGAAACAGTAGCGAACCGCCTCGCCATCCTCCAAAATCTTTATCCCCCTCTTCTTTCTCGACCAGAATCCTACAGAGTATCGTCAAGTTTGGCCGATTTGTTGGGCCGGGTTTTCTGATTGCTGTCGCTTATATCGATCCGGGCAACTATGCGACTGATGTCGCTGCCGGTGCGGAGTATCGATACGCGCTGCTCTTTATTGTTCTTTTGTCGAATATCTTTGCGATATTCTTGCAGTCGCTGTGTATCAAGCTTGGCACAGTGACAGGGTTGAATCTCGCAGAGAATTGCCGCGAGCACCTGCCCAAGTGGTTAGTTCTGACGCTCTACGTGTTTGCGGAGGCAGCTATCGTGGCCACGGATATTGCAGAGGTATGAAACCCCATAAGCCTTGTTGCTCATGTTGTCTAACATATGTGCAGGTCGTCGGATCCGCAATTGCTCTCAATCTTCTGCTCCATATCCCGCTCGTCGCAGGCTGCGCCATAACACTTGCAGACGTCCTCTTCATCCTGATCTTCTACAGGCCCAATGGCTCAATGTGGGGTCTACGTCTATTTGAGTTTTTCGTCATGGGCCTCGTGCTAGGCGTTGTGATCTGCTTTTGTATCCAGCTCTCACTCATTCAAGAACAATCCGTCGGAGACGTATTCCGAGGCTACCTCCCCTCATCCGCTATAGTCCAATCAACCGGGTCCGCTACCCCCGCCTCTCTCTTACTCCCTCGAAATGCATGAGCTACACTACTAATGGATTGTTTCTAGCCTCTATCAAAGCTGCGGAATCCTCGGCGCAACCGTCATGCCGCACTCCATGTTCCTAGGCAGCGGCATCGTGCAAGCCCGCCTGCGCGAATTCGACATCACAAGCGGCTACATCCCGCCAACCGTCTACACAGGCAGCACAAACGGTGTCGTTGAATACCGCCCCTCCCTCTCTGCTATCCGCGGCTGCATGAAATATTCCATCATTGAGCTCGCTCTCTCCCTCTTCACCTTTGCACTCTTCGTCAACAGTGCAATCCTCATCGTCGCAGGCGCCTCCCTCTACGGAACCCCCTCCGCAACCGACGACGCAGACCTCTTCGGCATCTACGACTTACTTTCTTCATCGATTTCCCCGGCCGCAGGCACGGTTTTTGCGCTAGCCCTTCTACTCTCGGGTCTGTCGGCGGGCATTGTATGCACGATGGCTGGGCAGATGGTTAGCGAGGGGATGTTGAATTGGAGTTTAAAGCCGTGGCTACGGAGACTTCTGACGCGTTCGATCAGTATCATTCCAAGTATCATCATCGCGGGCGCGGTGGGGCGGGATGGGTTGAACAAGACGCTGACGGCCAGCCAGGTTGTGCTTAGTGTCATTTTGCCATTCGTGAGTGCGCCGCTGGTGTATTTCACGTGTCGCAATCGATATATGACTGTGCCTGTTGAGAGGGTGCATGATGGTGACAGTTCCGGCGATGGGGATGGTGGGGTTGAGCGTGGGGAGGTGAAGATGGGCAATGGGCTGGTTGTTTCTGTGCTCGCTGTGGTTGTGTGGTTGGTAATTGCTGTTATGAATATTGCTTTACTTGTTCTGGTTGGGATGGGCAAAGCTTGAGATATCAATACCAGTCTGCTTGCAGAGATAATGATACAATAATCACAATTACACGGATTGATGAGTATGCAGGGTATATATTCGATATTCAAATGAATATAGGTAAAGTAATATGACACTTTGATGCAAATCATGATCTAATCAACCAAGGCAAAAATAAGAAGAAAAATGGACATCAAGAGCTAAAATCATGACTTGAACTGATCCTCCGTCACACCCTTACCCATAGCTGCAGTACTGCTCACACCGCCAGTGACCATCTTCAAAAGGTTGTCCACGTAGTTGGCGCCACTCCATTTCTGGTGCGTGACAACGTCGACACCCTGTTCCATCTCGGGCTCTTGGACGAGCTCTCCGTAGGCGCGCATGCCGTGCTGGGAGTACGCCTTGGCGAACTGATGTGTGATCAGGGCGGTGGTGTGCAGACCAGCCAGGGTGATGAACTGCCAGGAGTAGCCGAGGGCACCGAGGCGCTTGATGTAGGTCTCTTGCTCGTCGCGAGGCATGGCCTTCTTCCAGTTGAAGGAGGGAGACAGGTTGTATGCCAGCCTAGTTTGGTTAGTGTTTGTTGAGACCCATTATGATGACAGTGACTTACTTTTGCTCGGGCCAGACGGCGTGAACACCGTCAGCGAACTCCTTAGCCTGGGCGTAGTCGGGGAGCTTGCTCTCCATCCAGATCAGATCGGCGAACGGGGCATAGGCAACGGCGCGGTTAACGGCGCATTGAGTGCCACCTTGGTAGCGGTAGAAACCTTCACGGGTACGAGGAGACTCCCAGTTGAAGTAAATGTCCGTGCCAACAATGCGCTTGGCAATGGCACGCGCCTCGGAGTTGTTCTTGCCCTTGGCCGCCTTGAGGTAATCTTGGATATTCTTCTCCTTGTTGGGCAGCGGGCTCTTGTTGATAGCGTCGACGACAGCCTGGTCGAACAGCTTCAGGCCAGCTTTGGCAATCCACTCATCCTCAATGGCCTGTAGCTCCGCACCGTTCTTACCCGCTTGCTCCGCACTGACCATCAAATCATTGAGGGGCTGGATGTCGGGATTGGTCGAGCCGATGATGAAAGCATGATCACGGTGATCGATAGTAGAAGTGATGAGAGTGGCGGCTTCCGAGTCAGTTCGGGCAATAGCCAGGAGGTCGGTTCCTATAATTCGTTGTTAGCCGACGTGGCCCGCTTGTAACCGAAAGCGACAAATCACATACCCATGATGTCGGCCTGTGCACGGATAGCAACGAGACGGTTGATGTGCTCGCTGATGGGCACGAGAACCTTTCCGGCCATGTGACCGCACTTCTTGGTGCCAGGCGCCTGGTCCTCAATGTGAATACCAGCAGCTCCACGCTCCACAAACAGCTTCGTCAACTTCATGACGGCAGTAAGACCACCATGGCCAGTGTCGGCATCGGCGATGATGGGGCGCAGGTAATCAATATTGGCAACCTTGTGTCGCTGGTCCTTGGGGGTGGTGATGCGCTCCTCGCGCTGTTTTCGGTCATGGAAAAGCTGGGCCATGAACAGCTGGTTCACCTTGTTGGGCACGGTGTTCTATATTGGGGTCAGTCCACGCCCATGCTTTAATTTGGATGGAGTGCGCATACCATAGGGTAATCTGCAAGATCGGGAGAGGGTTCGTCGGTGGAAGAGGCAGTGGAGGAGCTTTGCCAGCCAGACACATAGACGGTGTCTAAAAACTTGGCCATCTGGGTGACCATTGTTGGCTCGAGGCAGCCATAGGTGAAACTAGCTTCTTTGTTCTATAGAAGGTCAGTAGCAGTACAGGCAGAGTCGTCAAAAAACAAACCTTGAAGTTGCGCTCCACAATCTGCCAGAGCTTCTTGGCCTGGACGTTTGAAGGGTAGTCAATCTTCAAGTTTCCACGCTTGGCCACGATCTGCTCTGCGGTAAAAGGACGCTTGGTGTGCCTCCATCGAGAGTCCTTCCACCAATTCTTCACAGCCTGGACGTCGTCCAAGTACTTCTGATCTTCGTCTTCGAGGTAGCCCATGATGGCGAAACTTTTAGGGGTGTATAGTGTACAATGCAATGCTGTCTCACTAGGAGAGGTAAGAGAAAAGTGAAGCACGCGACAGGGATGAGAGACGAGGGAGGGAAAGGAGGGAAGTAGAAAAGTAAAATCGACCCAGCTCAGAAGTTGAGAATCACAAGCCAAAAGCTAGGGACCAAAGCCATCATATATGAATGCCGTCACAGACGAGCAATCCACCCAAGTATGACTCTTTGGTCGGTAAACGCTCGGCTCAGCGGGACAGACAGGAAGACAAGGCGCCGCCGGCACATCTTCAACCGGGGAAATCTCGCAGTCGAGAGCAAGAGCAGCAAATAATTAGGTTCAGATAGTTCCCCGGTTCACAAGCCAGCTTCCGGGTATGTGAGTGGCCCATGTAGTTCGGAAGACAGGATCCAGGCTGCGCGAAGATCCTCGGTCTAAAGGACCTCTTCTGCCTGAGGCGCTTGCCACCGCCGCTTAACTTTTGGTCGTTGCCCCAGTCCCCGGTTCCCCAGAGAATTGATTCTATGGCTACTCAGTGGCACGAGGCCGATATAACTCCGTTTGCCATGCTGTTGAGGCGAGGGCAGCAGGACTCCTCAGTTAGCAATTGAGAGATGGAGGTGTAAAGTCATTTTGAGGAGAACAGAAGGTGAAACTGGTGGATGACGTCAATACATGTGATACGTGACAGTCCATGACACCAATGTACTCGCATTTTGCGGATTCTCAATCCGTATTTCTGTACGTAGGATACGCCTTCCTCTCCAGTTCAGGGTCCTAAACCTCGATCGGCATGCATGCGCTTTCCCTATAATTTGAATTGGTATTATTAGTTCTTGTGCGAAGTCAGAAGCCTCATACTACATAGTATACTACAATATAATCCTCAATACACTATACGACTACACTGTGCCTAGGCATCTCACCCACTCATTCCACAATCTGGTCCTCTCTAACCAAAATAGGCTTCAACCTCGGCACAACCAACCCTGCCAGCCATGCGCTCCGAGCGCCTATCAGAAGCCGGTCGTTAGGCAGCTCACGAGTCACCAGCTTCAGCCCTTACCTTAGCTTCGGCCCAGATCAACAAAGACAAATGAAATGTCTTTGGTAAGACTCCCCAGATGATCGCCGTCGAATCACCAAGCTGTTTACGTGCTGCCACGAGAACTGCCTCGGGTGAATAAGGAGACCTGTCCCGTGTTATTGTCGAGTTGCTGATGCGATGCGGTACCTTTTGGGTCACTCTGCTTGATATCGGGATGTAGGTGGTGCCGGTCTCGGAGGGTTTGAAACGAGCTATAGGAGGCTAGAGAAGCTGAACGATAAGTTGATTTGCTTCTTTTTGCTAGTGTTCGTCGGGACAATCGTGCCAAGGTTCTCCCCCGTGTCCTGTGACAACAGCCATTACTCGAGACGTATATCTGGGGATGTGATAATATACAAGAGCTGAGAATGAAAATATACTTCGCGTCAATTATCTTGCTCGTTGGACAACTGCTTCTATCTTGCAGTCGTCCTATGTTATCAACATCATATTTTTCGAAACCAATGATTATACCTATATTTCAACAGACAGTGCTGCCTTTCCAGGGCGTTCATTGGCCCCAGGCCTGCTGGGCCTTGGGGAAGAGAGACGATTTTATTACGCCAAATAGATGCAAGAGCCCAGACGGTTTACCGAGCGAGATGACTTACTGTCCGTCGCCAAACACGTGGTCACCTTGCGCGTTAACAGCCTTATTATATGTTTCCCAGGGAGTAACAGCGCCAAGGGCACGGCGCTGGTGGGCGTTCAGAATATCCAGGCCGTAGACATAGCTCGCGTTGACCCAGCCGAAACTAAAGACAATAGAGTTAGCAAAATGATTACTTGAAGAACAAGTTGATGTATAACATACCCTTCGCGGGGAGCGCCCTTGAAATCGACGCCCTGGTTCCCGTACTCGGCATCGACCCGATGAGGATCAATAGGTCGGGTCACGTCGTACTTTTCAACGACAACTCCGTTGAAATCGACGAAAGCTTTAGTGATCATGTACAGCCATTTGTACGCGAGCCGCTCGGCTTCCTCCTGGTATCCGTATCGGAGGAATCCTGTCCACGCAAGCATTTGCTGAGGCGCCCAACCATACGGGTAGTCCCACTGCCGAGTAGGTCGGTCCAATCCAACAGGACCCCGAGACTCTTCCGTTCCCGAGACCAATCCACCAAACATCTCAAAGCGAGGAAGGGCCTTGGTGATCAGCTCGGAAGCCTGGCGCGGGGTAGCAAGGCCAGCCCACATCGCCCAGAAAGTCGTAGCACTCTCGTAATTGGTTCGTTCCTGCTTCACTGTATTATAGTCGAAATACATCCCCTTCTCTTCGTTCCAAAGATATGTGTCCATTCGCATCTTTCTCCTGCGTGCCCGGCGATCCCAGACGGATGATGACTCGCTCACGATATCTTTTGTGAGTGGTGTCCGGAACTCCGGTGGGATGTCGAGCCTATCCTTGAAGTGGGTTCGTATTACTCGAGCGATGTCGACTTCGTACTTGTAGAGAAGAGAGTTCAGGTCGACTGTGGCAAGGTTAGCACACACCCTTTCGAGACGGTAACTCGTATCATGTCCGGATTCACGGACTGCTCTGTCGTGCAAGAAGTACTCGTCCAGTTCTGGCTCCACGACTTTGCCACTGTTATATGCCTCAACAAACTCCTTGAACTCCATGCCATGCTTTTCGGCAAAGGGTGTGAGAAGGTGGGTGAAGTGTGTGGCTTCGGTCTCTGGAGGCACTCCAATTCCAGTTGGACGATACCGCGATAGACCGGACACCGGGTCAAGTCGCGGCTCAGACGTCCAGACGCTGTAATATTCCTTGATGGCTGCAAGGATTGACAGTCGAAGGAACTCCAACGAGTCGGGTTCGGTCTTGATGCGGTCGTACACGCGCAGAGCCATATCAGTTAAGAAAGGTGGCTGAGATCGCGTGAGGTAGTAGGAACGATTGGCGTTCAAGATTTTCCCATAATGCTCGATGCAGAAGCAGAAATTGATCACCATAGACTTGGCCAAATCGACCCTGTTGCTGGCTAACAGACCCAGCGATTCCATGTAACTGTCCCAACCGTACAATTCATTGAACCTTCCTCCTGGGACCACGAAGGGAACGCCAGAGAAGTCTTTCTTTCCAGTGACTTCATCAACTTTCTCCTCCATGGCCAATGCAAGGAGTCCAGGCTTGCCATTCAAATCTCTGACATACTCTGGTGTGATATTGCTGGACAGTTCTTGCACATCAAGGCGCAATTCAGGGCGCTCTTCGGCAATTCGCCTGTAGTACTCTAGCTGTTCAGGAGCTCCAGGTGGAACATAGATTCGTGGCCGAGGGTCATCCGTCCAATCTTTGGGATCCCTACCGGCTACCTCGATATTGGACCCATCGATCCTTCTAGTAAGAGAGACCCAAAACGAGTTCTTGATGAGGCGTGAAAGACGTGCAACCGGGTTCTCCGATAGGCGGTCCTCGTCAAGCACGATTTGCTTACGCCCATAATCTTTAGCAATCGTCAACTCTTGGAGAAGGTTCGAAAGCATGTACGTGCCCCGAAGATCAAACCGATTATATCCAGAGGACGCCGCTGTCCCGACGGAGAAGGTCTAAGCAATTTGTTAGTGTTTCGGTGCTTTACGATAATTTAGGTCCCGCACATACCTTTGGGCCAGCATCCTCAATTGTTATTTGCATATTACGATCGGAGTCTTCTCTTTCTAGCAGATTTTCAAGGGTAGAGTCCACGTCAATGAGGAATTTCCGAGGTTGGCCGGATGTCGGGTCTGCAATCGGCAATGATTAGTATTCATGAATGTTTCCAACTCGATGGGATAGACACATACCTAGGCTACCCCGCCTGGTGGAACGGTCTCCTATCATATCACTGAGATCCTGACGATTGAAAGATTTCAATGACTAGCACATAGGACCTGGTCAGCAAGCCATCCTTGTCATTGTATCCGGACCATGCCATCGCTTACCGATGAAAATGCGCGCCGGCGGTTCTTGATTCTATCAAGGGCTTCCTTATCTCCGTAGTAGACATCCGGGTGCTGAAATGGGTCATTCCCGGAGCTAGACCGTCGGTGAGAGGCGAAGCCATTTGCCTTGGGCGGGATCGTTGAGTCGTCCATCCCGCCTGCTCGGTGTAGGTTTAGGGTCTTAGATTGTAAGATATTCGGATTCGGCGGAACAAAATATAGCTTGACCGGCAATTACTGAGCAACTCTCTTTGTGACTTCGAGTTCGCGTGATGTAGCCCCGATAGCGGTGGGATGGATAAGGTGTTCGGTCGAGTTCGTGAAGAATTGAGCAACGGGGTCGAATATGTTTCAAGTGACTTGTAAGTGAGGACAATGTCAGCGATAACGGGAATGACTGGAAGATATGTGTCTATATAAAAAGATAAGAGAAAAGTGCCGGGCGTGAAAGCATTGAAGTAATCCCGCCATTTGCGTATGACGGCATGGGCCCCGCCATGGATGACATAACCTACACACAGTGAACGCTTTTCCGGTAGGTGAGACAACAGCAACACACCCCAGTGTTGTGGCCAATTCTGCTGATCGTGAAAACTCTTCAGAAATACTCTTTAACCTCTTCAGTCTGATGGTGATTTCTCTTGTCTCATTCTTCCTTTTAATCTAAGAAATCAGCAAGGGGGGAACCAAAAATGGCTTTGTCACATATTTGCACGTGACTTTATACTTGACCTTGTTGCCTCCCATTATTACCCACTCTTTTTGATCGCTTTTCAGTCCACTCTTCCATCATGATCTCCATTATTACGCAGGCTTACTGAAAAATTTTGCCTCGCATTCCTGCATTGTTAGGAATGCTCTATATGCTGCAGACACTATAAGAGCTCGAGCTGAAAAAAAGAAAGAAAGAAAAAAAATAACAATAAGAGGTGCCCACCACGACGCAGCCATTGGCGCTTGGTCATATTGCCCAAGTATAGAAATCATATCTGTCGAATGAACCCATAAGTAAGGTGCTTCATTTATCCTGGCACGGATTCTCTAATGTATATTCATAATGACATGCCAACATCCACCCTCTATCAAACTACTCTATTCATTAAATTCACATATTATTGAGTATGATACCGTCTTATCAACGGCTTCGACTCAGATGTTTTGAGACTCTTGGTCCTATACAGTGTTACAGCCTGCGGGTTGACATGGTCGTCATCTTCCACCAAACGTTCACTAGGAAGAAGAATAGCCCGGTCAAGCTGGCTCGGCAGCCCACGGTGGCGACCCCGGATCATCAAAGCACAGACCACGAGTTTACTGAAGGTCGAGAACTGTGCGCTGAACGATGTCGAAACACCGGGGTATCCTAGGCTGAGGCCAACATTTCCGCTGCAACAGGTTAAACTCGTGCATGTCGTGATTAAGGGTAGAACATGGAGAATATTTTCACTTACTATGCGGAGACTGCTTCGAAGAAAATCGCGAATACGGAGAAGCCCTATCTCGACAATTAGTTCTCAATTGTGTTCTCGCTTCTGTTCTCACTAAGTACCAATGGCAACCTACCGGCTCGGAAGGATTCATGATCCTCTTCGACTCCGCAACACATATGCAAAAGATACCCAAGAATATGTACCACAGGTCAAAGCTCAATTGGTTCCGCACGTGGGTTAGGACGTAACCTCTACCGTTACTCTCGTCGGTCTCGGGTTCGGTAGAATAAATACCGAGGGCTTTCTCCTCGTATATGTTCGAGGCACGAACACTAATCGCAATAGGGAAGACCGCAATGTACATCATAACGAGGAGACTGAACTGAACGGCCGGGTTCACATCCGCTAGGTTGAACGATGCAGTACCCGTATGCCGCGCTGACGCGGCTTGGAAAATTGCTGCCATAATCCTTGGACCGAGAGAGATGCTGTTTACGGCGGGGTTGTCGAGGTCGAGGAGGAGAATTAGAAGAACGTCGACAAAGTTCATGATGAAAATGATACCGAAGAGGAGCCATGTTGGCCGGCTGCGGAAGAGAAGCATGTAGCAACGGCGTGGATAGCTCAGGAGAAAGTTGAGCGGTTCTTTCATAGATGAGTCCTCTGGAACGAGTTTGTACATGGTCCAAATCACAAGCCGTAGAAAACATGGATAGAGCGTGTTTCCAGCATATGCAAGGAAACTCATGATGAACAAGGGGAATGCCGCGTCCTGGAATGTTACCATCGAGTCTGGTGTCAGGGTGAACCCTAGATTATCGGCCATGGTTTGCGCAGAGTATATAGCCCTAAAAGGATAAGGACCGGAAAGAGGTACAAGATGTGCTGAAACTTACCACCAAACCTTGTTCTGCCCGCATTCATCGAGATAGTCTCTGTACTTAGGGTTTGCGTGCTGAATCCAGGCAACCAGACAAACAATCCCAATCAAATGAAGCCCGAAAAAGTACCCTGGTACAAGTTAGTCTATGCCACAACTTCAGAAGCAGGATCCTACCCATCACGATCTTCAAGAGTAATCGCAGACTACGATACTCAATCCCACCAAGCCGTTCTCGATCCTCTGCGGTCAAGTTCAGAAATTGCGAATTCCTCCCCAGAGTAGCCTGCGACGAGAGGCCTGGGAGGTTTGAGTCCTTAGAAAGTGAGATCGCTGGTCGGATCTGCGATTCGCGGGTCTTAGTAGGGGTGTCTGCAAATGTCACAGCAGTAATTCGATCGAGTGATGCGTTGCTAAGCCGGCGATGGCCTCGTTCATCAGGCTGTACTTCGTCATCGTCTACACTGCCAGTCAGTCGAGCCCTTTGTCAGTGGTTCAAGAGAGGTAAAAGCGAGACGACTTACTGTGCTCACTAGGGCTATGGTCGACTTCGATGATAGGGTGACCTACTCCCATCAGTACAGCACTCGCGTACGTCCCTGATCAGGTTGTGTACCTCTGTCGCGTTCACGAGGCGAAGGGATGTACAGGGCCTTTGACGTGTCGCTGAATGTGATTGTCCTCTTGAATTCTGCATCAGCGCTGTCGTTCTCCAATGACTCGGGCCGAGAATGATCGATTGTGCCCATTGTGCTATAGAGCAGCATCAGACCATATTACTAGCCCCTTGTATCTCAATTTTCACTCACACTTCTATAGAGAATTTCTCCGCATTGCGGTTCTCAGATTCGGGGTTACTGTCACCACCTGTCTCTTTCCCAACCTCGCCTGGCTGCGCTTCTTGATCATACTGAGCTGTTGTCTTATCGGACTGATCAGGCTGTGGACAAAGAACAGAGGGCGCTACAAGAGAAGGAGATTCTATCAGCTACACAAGCGGTAGAGTAGCAACGCATATAAACTTACCAATTTCCTTCAAACGTTTCTCGAACCAGTAAAGTCGTACTACAACGATGAGAATATTGACAAAGCCCAAGTTAGACACCAGTGGAACAAAGTATATGAAGAGCTGCTGGTAGGTCTTTAGATCCTTCACATCAACTCTACGGTATCATTGTCAGCGAGATTCCTTCCGGGTCAACTCTTAGGATAAGCGCAGAGAAGGTTGTGCTCACGGGTTTAGGCCTGATTCTGTAGAAGAGCTGGCCCCAAAGAAGTAGGAGTCGATCGCGCTCACGTTGCCATATGGGTAGAAGACGACTATTCCAAGGAGCCCGAGGAAGATAATGTATGCATCTACGGAACCAAGGTCAGTAACTCAGAGTGTACGATACAGGGTATCACAAGCGTACAGTGTAAGACGATAAAATTCAGCGGTATCTTCCACATCGTCAGCCGTAAGTTGAGTGCCTCTCGTCCGCTCTTAAGTGTAAGTTGAAGGCTGACGCTGAACTGTTGCCGTTGAATGTGGGAGACGGGTACCTGACGAGGCCCTTGAGCTCTTAAATAAGGTAATCGATAACATCTTGCAAAAATTTTCATTGTGATCTCCATCAAAGAATATTAGCTCATTTTGACCCTGTTGGGTGATGGGGAAAACACCGCCGAGCTGGCGGAGTGTGAGGCATTTACCCAGACCAATACAACAGTAGCAACTGGCCACTCACTACCCCACGGCAGCCGGACTTGAACTACCAGTAGGTGTCGAGTCATTTTAGCATATTGTAAGCGGGAATAATTTCACCCAATGGTTCTGGCTTCCGCTGTCATGCGAATCTGATAGCAGCGTAGTGTGGCACTGCTCAGCCCTCCGCAAGCTAGACGATCTACAGTCGAACGTCAAACGCCAAGTAGATACAGTTCAAAGCTTCGAATTAGATTAGTTTGTCGCCCTCGTGGTAGTGACCCATGTACAGCCACCTGGCGTATCTCCGAGGGGAACCTTGCCGGACGGATTATACTATATGCAGGAAAGCAACATGCTCTCCGGCCCAGTCGTTGAGCTCCTCAAGGCCATGACGTCTATGTGCATATGCAAGATCGTTCAGAAGTATACTACTGGACCGTGCACAGAGAAGGAGTTGCGGTCGGGCCTCGGAAAATAGCACCAGCTAGTTGTTGATATTGGGGATAAAAATGGCGTTTATTGGTTGAAAATAGGTATAAGGTTACACCTTCTGAAACAGGCGATGCAAGAACTCTTGTGTCACTCTCCACGCGCCTCCACTCTAGTCACGCGAGACTACCAATCTTTCCTATAGCTTAGCAGCAACAACACTGCCTCCATCGACTGCGATGGTCGCGCCGTTCACATAAGCGCCTGCTCGGCTACTCAAAAACAGGCAAGCACCGGCAACATCCTGAGGGGTGCCGATACGGCCAAGGGGCACGCCGGACTCGATCTGGTCCCGAAATGATTCCAGCGTCGCCGCCATCATCTTGCTCTCGAACGGCCCGCAGGCGAGCGTGTTCGATCTGCAACATATTAGCTTGAATTCGTCGTTCGGATTCCCGCGGCCGGAGCACGTACGTAATATTCCTCTTTCCAAGGTGGTTGGCAAGGACCCGGCTCATATGATGCAAGCCGGCCTTGCTGGCACTGTATGCAAATGTCTCCAGCGCGGGGACCCTCAGTCCATCGATACTGCCGATGTTAATGATGCGGGCTGGGTTGTTGGTTTCCGCGGCCTTCTCGAGCAGGGGTGTGACGAGCTTTGTGAGGTCGAAAACACGGTGGAGATTCAGGGTAAGGACTCTAGTCCAGGCAGAGGATGGGTATTCATCGTAGGGAGCGCCCCAGTTTGATCCTGAATTGTTAACGAGGACGTGCAGCTCTAAGAGAGAGCGAGAAAGATTAGTCTCCTGCAAAGCATGATCGTATTCGAACCATGTATTGGTCTAGCAACTTACTGCTTTCGCGCTTAGCAAGCTCCTCAGCAAGCTTCTTGATGTCCTCTTCCTTGTAAAAGTCGGCCGGGATAGCGTGCGCCTTGCCCTTGCCGAGCGCGTTCAGCTCTTGGACAGCTTTCTCGCAAGCCTTCGCATCCCGAGACGAGATGTAGACGGTAGCTCCATTTGTCACATATCCCTCAGAAATCATCCGACCGATTCCTTTGGCTCCTCCAGTGACCAGCACCACTTTGCCCTAGCAGATCCGTCAGCAACGTTGCACATCAGTCAATGCAATGCGGAGTGAGTGTGTGCGGACGAACCTTGACGTCGAATAGGCTCTGAAGATCCATAGTGAATGATTTGTTAGAGAGAATGGGAAAAAGACAAGATTGACCCCAAATGAATATATTAAATGGTGAACAAAAGTTATATACAGATGTCAGCAGCCCCCTCGCCTCCCGAAGATCGATAATCCCCAGAGACAGCCGAGATGGAGCCTGGGAAAGAAAGATACCGAGGCTCATGATTCCAGGAACAACGTTGGTCCGACCAGTGCCGGGACTCGACTTGGAGAAGTGGTCCTAGTATCCACTAGTCTTGTTCGGGAATACAGATGATCGTGGGGCAGAAAGTTTTGGATGAGACATCGCCTTGTCTTCAAAGCTTCATATTCAGAATTACTGCTGCAAAACATTTTTAGTGCTGTAAGCGTTGTTTTTCTGATATATCACGACATTGTTCCCGGCCCGATTACCCCAATCCTCAATAAATCCACCCTTTTCTAGTATTGTTGTACCCCGCGTGCCCCTCTCGAGCAGAAGTATAAAATGGAAGACCTCCAAGCTCGACATCGAAAAGAGCAAAAAGACTTGCAAGCACGAATTACACAGAAAAAGAAATCCGCGACCAAGAAAACTCGCCGAGGGATCAATGATGAGTGCGACAGGCTCCAGCGCGAGCTCACCGACCGCCACCATGCCGAGATTGCAGAATTAAACGGCGAGCCGAGCGAGCTTCCCGTTGACGGACTGGAGGATCTCAGCATTAACGACGAGGCAGCTAACGGGGTGACAGAGGCTTCGAAGAACAGGGTAGATGGGGAACCGACGACCACAGAATCTTCTGTTTCGAGCACAACGTCACCAACCTCGAACTCTCCAACATCAACGCCACCTACACATACCAAGAAACCGAACCGCCAAAAAGCCCGTCTCGCCCGACGCGCAGCAGAACAAGCTGCGCAAGCTGCGCAGGCCGAGGAAGAAGCATCGAAGCTGACAAACCACCGTGGGAACGAGAAGGAGGCGATGGAGGCGGTATTCAAGCGATTGAAGCTGAAGGAGGTGGACATAAACCCAGACGGACATTGTCTCTTCTCTGCGGTCGCATGCCAGTTGGATGAAATGGGATTAGGGCTCAAACCGGATCCTGGGAGGATTGTGCTTCAACCCACGACCCTCTCTCGAGTGGAGACGGTTGCATCGCCTCGACATGATGGGTATAGGGCGGTGCGTGCGGTGACGGCGGACTTCATCACGGAACATAAGGATGACTTTGAGGCGTTTCTGGAGGAGCCGTTGGAGCAGTATACGAGAAAGATCAAGTTAACTGCGGAATGGGGAGGGCAGTTGGAGCTGCAGGCTATCGCGAGGGCATATGGCGTCAATATCAATGTTATCCAAGGGGATGGGAGGATTGAAAAGATAGAACCGGGTGATGCAGATGAGATTGAAGACGAGGAAGAGCGAAAGAAGAGAGTAATTTGGCTGGCATACTACAGGCATACCTACGGGCTTGGGGAGCATTATAACGCTCTAACGACACGGGCTTGATTGCTGAGCAGCTAAAAGCCACATGACTCTCGGTCAATAAATAGTGTCTGAATACACTACAAAGGATATTTTCTACTTATAGTCGACCGAGAGAATACTGTGACATTGTTATGGTACTGACAACCCAGGACGGTCAAGATATATATCCACATTTGAGAAATCTGGATCGCCCGACGCGACTGAATGAATACCAGTAACTCGGGAAATGTTGATAGCACATTAAAGTGTTGGGCAATCCTTTTCAAAACTCGGCCCTCTTATTCCACAGCAATAGCAGACTGTCTAAGATGAACCACCCAGAAGTTCAAGTGAAAAGAAGCAGGAGAACCCTAGACAAAAAAAAACCTGATATCAAGAACTCCGGTTCCTGCCCACTCCTTGCTTGACACAACAGAGACGAGAGAAAACAGAATAAGAACATAGCATATTAAGATGTTGAAACGCCCGTCAATGCCGTATCGTACGTACGCCGGAACATAATCATTGCCCATCCATATGTGTATGGCATTATGTCTCCTCCATAACAATATCTCCCTCCGCATCGGCCTCACTTCCTTCCATGTCGCCGTGGCCCTCGCTCATTTCAACGCCTTCGTCTTCCGCAGGTATGAGCATTTCAATCTTCTCGACCACAGATTTTCGACTCACGGAGCGGGTTAGTTTGGCGTTGCCCTCGGGAGCCTTCCCCTTTGAAGGAGTAGTTGGGCCTCGCTGCTCTGTCGCAGCTTCAGGTGCAATGGCACCATTCGTCAAGGGCGCCTCTTCATCCTCGGCTGGAGTCTCGACCGCGTCTCGAAAGTCGGGCTCTATCGGCCCGTTAGTGAGGGCAGCGGTGTCTCTTCCACTGTTTGCTCCTGCTTCTTCTGAAAGGTCGAGTTGATCAGCTTCCAATCCGTTGGTTGCGACGCTAGTCGAGTCTACCGAAGGGGAATCGAATAGTTTCGCACTTCGACCCCGTCTTACGCTGGTCTCGTTCGCGGTGGGCGTAGCGGCCGATAAAGAGGTTGCCTTCCGAGGAGTATTGCGACCGCTAGTGCGTGCGGTAGTAGGAGTGATGACTTTACTCTGATAGGATTTGCTCCCAAAAGGGCGACCAGCACGCTTTTTGGAGACTGGGGCTTGGACTGGGGGGTAGACTTCGAACCGCCAGGCGGGAATTGTACTGGCACGGTCCGCCTCCGCTTGCGCGCTAACTTTGGCTGGTGTTGCATCCAACGTATCTACCATGCCATGATGGCGCACGCCATTTGCCTTGGATAAGAGCTCCGTTGAAGGAGGCCCTGCAGGCTCAAGCGGTACCCCGCCGGTTGCAGCGATACCCTTTCCATTGGCCAGCGGGTTACCGATCTGCTTTGAGGTCGTTGGCTCCTTTAGAGGCTCTTCGGCTACCTCCTTCCCTTCGTCACCTTCTTCATCCTCTAGCCCTTCGCGAGGTGCAACAGTATGTATTGGAGCGCGGTCAAACTGCGACTGGTTATTTCGGCCCATGATGTAGGGCGTCCAGACCAATGCGTCCGGATTAAGTGTAACGTAGCCCTTGCTTTCCCAGCTGCGAATGCATTCTTCGAAGTAAGTATAGTCAAGACGCAGAGCGTACGTCCTCGTCACAGGATCTCTGACTAGAGCGCGCAAAGCTTCTAGGCCGGAGACGACATCGTCTGCCGTCATGCCTGTTCGCTCTGAGAGATCTGCAATGCTGATTGGGGTTTTCTGGTGCCGAAGATGATATGACAAGATGAGCCGCCAATAATTCCGATAGGACACCAGGCCCATATCTGACAGAGGCTTCTCCGGAGAACCTGTCTTCCCTTCAATGCGTGTGAGTAGGTAGGAGAAGTCGATAAGAAGGTTACCATAACCCTTCCGTTGGTGGATTGGTAAAGTAAGAATGCAAGAAACGTTATTTGCAGAACTGGGTCGTTTCTCTTTACTGAAATAACCCACAAAGTGGCAACCAAGATCGTCGAACTCAGTCATGACATAGAATAGGAAGGGCTCGACGTCGTAATATAGCGTCTTAGATCCCAAAAAGAGTTTGGCGAGCAGGCATAGATTTTGGCAGTAAACCGGATTCTTCCGTCCGTCAACTTCGAATATTGAGATGGAGCCGTGGCGGTAGATCTCGTCGCCGGGTGGATGTTTGGCGGGACATTTGAGTTTGTGTCGCCATGCAACGTAATCGGAATTCATATACTTCAGGCAAAATTCGCAAATGTAAAGGACTCGATTTCGGCTGTACTCCTCGGGATATGGAGCTGCATACCAAGTCTCAATCTCGAAACCGCCAAAATTAATATACTTGATTCGGGACGGAGGCCCAGAAACTTTCTGTGAAGCGTGGTGCACTGTATCAACCCCACTCTCGGCCTCTAGTAAGCGCTGCTGCCATACTTCTTCGGCTTTCTGTCGTGCGATCTCGAAGCGTTCGCGGTCCAGATGTGTCGGTAAAGTCTTAGATGTATCGGCGTCTGATTCCGATAGGATACCTCCGTAAGGCTTTGATTTTGATGACTCTTCCAGCTCACGATCACTGAAGGAATAGAGAGAAGGGAAATATGACGCAGGCGTTATTGGCGCGAAATGCGTCTGCGGTTCTTGTACTGCCGAAGGTTGTTTTGGAATCTTGCGATTCCTGATTGAGGACCGACTGCGCGAATTTAAGATCTTGGCGAGCTTGGACTCGTGTAGTCGGAAGGCCATAATCAGCTTCCCAAACTGCTTGGAAACAATGCGGCAGTTATCTTGCTCTTCTTTCCGAGTAGTAGTAGTAGTAGTGCGCCGAGAACGGGTGCGCACAGGAGAAAGAGAATCTGCATCTTCTTTGGCCTGATCTTGGGAATCAGACTGTTCAAGTTGCTGTGGAGTTTGAGTTTGTCTTTGTCGCTTGCGAAGAACAGGGGTGTTTTCCTCTACATCTGCAGATAGTGTCTTTCGCTTCCTGAGTGATCGCGAGCTGTTCAGTAGATCATCATCGACGGTCACGGTATTAAAGATAGAGTGGAAGTTAGAGCCGTCTGTACCGCTATGAGCTGGCAAAAGCTCCTTGCGCATATTCTTCGGGCCACTTTTCCTTCGCGGCGAAGTGTCTTCTTTGGAGCCAGGCTCTAAATTCTCTTGATGACAGGTTGGACATCTCCAAGGAGCAACATCTATAGAACATTAGACAGACGGCAATGGATAGGTCAAGTTGCATAATCATACCTTCCGCTTCGCTAAGCGCATTGTTTTCGCGGGCACATTGCCGATGAGCTGTCGGGTTCCCGAGTCAGTATGAACACTAAAATTCGGGTTCTTAGATTTTATAGGGCCGCGAATCAACATACAGTGATCGCCGCAAACAGCGCAGCTCAAATACTCTTCGTACTCCTCGCTCGGGTCATGATCTTCGTCTTGGTTGCAGAATCTACTCCAATTCCGTTAGTCTTCTGCGCAGCACACCGAAACATAAAATAAACATACATGCAGTTCCCTCGGACAGTGTTGTGATCGCCTTCGACCTCCGCACGCCCATTGCTTTCCGCTTCCCACTCCTCATCTGAGTCGCGACTGCTGGACGAAGAACTCTCCGCTTCCCGCTCACTATCACTGTTCTCATTGAACTCCGGGTCATCTTCCGCCTCCGCGTCGTCCTCGTTATTTGGTGATGAAGCTCCTTCCGGTATTTTCACAGCACCAACAGGTTCTGCTTCATCGACCACGCCATTCGGAATGACGTCGGGATCTTCCTCTCCCTCAGCATCCAAGTCCTCGTCGAACTCTGTAGACCCCGTCTCGCCTGCGACTTCGCCTGTGTATGCGCGATGCACAGCGTCCTGAAGCTGCTGGTCCATTTGATACAAGTCGGTTTCCTCTCCCTCTGCATCCTGATCACTGTCAATGTTTTCCGCGCGCGGCTTCAGTTTGGACTCCTCGGCGGCCGCCGGCACGCTTGCCGGCATGGTGTAGGTCAACGCGGTCGCCAGTTTGAATGATGATAGCTCTCAAAGCTATTTAACAGTCGGTGGATTTCGTCTTGAAGAGAAAACAGATGGCGGGCCCGATATTTGAGACGTCATTCATCGGGAGCCGCATGGAACGGGTATCGGGGACATGAACGAGCGGCCTTGGACACCGAGTATCCGAAATTCCCAGGCACCAATTATTTCGCGAATCAACAGGTGATTCCGATATTTGATCCCGGTACAGCTAGGACAATGACCATCAGTGATGCCCGGATTTGACGAGATGCGGACAATGGGACGCAACGCGTTACAAGATGACCGGAAACGTACCTCTTAGACAAGGGGATCAGCCGCTTGTAAGCAGGGAGCAAGTAGACGCGTAAATCAGCAGCGTGAAACTCGTCCGATGGGCTTTCTTTCAAGAACCAGAGCGCTCGGCGACGACCTCCTTTGCCCCCTTCTCCTGCCTGTGAGGTTGGATGGGGAGACTGCTGACTCAGCCGGCTGGACCGCCCGCGACAGAGCTAAGCTGTTTCGGGCCATCCGCCAGACACTGGGTCCCGAGTCACGAAGGGTGAAAGCACATTACTCGCTCCGGCTTCACGACGACATTGCCCGCATTGCTCGCCCGCTCCCTACCCGTCGGCATCGACTTACTTCTCATATCCGTCACTCTTGATTGACTTAGTCGTCATATCTTGTCACTTTTGCCCTCATTGATCCATTCACTAATTCGCCATGGGTGTCCCGTTCGAAGCCCTGCTCCCTTACGGGATCGTTGTTACTGTACGTCTTTTCCCCGGCCGATCGATGAATATCATGGAGCTTGGATATCATGCCGCAACTTGGAAACGCTGGATAGGGAGCTATTAGAGATCCAATCGGCTCCTTTCTCACTCTGATATATCGTCTTGGATGGCCAATGGGTATTTGAGGACCAGTTCTGACATCACTACATGTAGATGTTCGGCGTGACCGGTGTCGGTCTATGGGGAGTGAAATACCTTGCGAATGATGGAAAGAAGGCCCGGTGGAACAGGGATCTTTGGGATAGAGTAAGCCCTCCTTGGTTTTATTCCGCTATTGTGAGCCGAAGCTAACTAATGTATAGCAAAGTACGTGACTACGATCGCTAAGTAGCAGCTTATTGCATCCAAACTTCTCCATCACCGCCCAATAACTGACATCAACGTGAAAAGTGATGGAGCGCGACCTCAGACTCACAGGATCTCTCCGAGGTCAATCGACAAATGTGGAGGCGCCAAAGGGATTCGAGCTGTCTAACCCATGGAAGGTGAGCTCCTCTACCATGACTATACGGCTATCCTTTCTTCTCTCCACATAACTGACAGCTGCCATAGGTCGAAAAACGCCTCTATTAGATTTATGCCTCATCTTTGTTTCACTTTTCGCCCACGTTTCGCCCACATCTCGGATCTGTGCTTGACCGACATTTACGTCTTTCGCGACAGGATATGAAGATCCGCTCTCTCCAGAATCCTGGACCTAAAACGCCTGACCGCTCTGATACCGTGAATCTTCCGGGCATTGCGCTGGGCGGGCATGTTGTATGCATGCCCACTTTTAGGGGAAGTCCTTATAGATCCTGTTTGTATCATATCAGCAATACCAATGACGTCTCTTCGGTATCCCTCTCACCTTTCTTGCGTTATCCATATTTGCCAGTAAACGGCTTTCACTGATAGGCTTGTCCTGTCAGAGCACCTGCAGCGCAATGACTCCGAAACATCAAGTTTACGCTGGGGGTGGGGGCTAGTGACGATTAGATAGAGCGAACCCAAGCAGGGCTTTGTGTATCATTTATCCGTGTCATGCGGGAGAAACGTGGGTATCCAAATGCTAGTCCGGGCCTTTTCTCTATGAGCAATCGTACACCGTATAAGCTGGAGAACTTTCCGCTAAGATCCAAGGATAGTCGTCACAGACATCAACCAATATGTCGTAGAACAACAAAATTAGATCCATGTAAATGCAACCAAACCTCTAACATCTCCTTTCTATGCCCTGTCGACTAACACATAGATATTTAACTCCCTTATATGGTTTAACCCCTTCTCCGAGCCCACGACTTCTGCGCTGGTCGATGTTTAGGCTCTCCACTTTAATGCCAGAGGGAAGCCAGCCCCGTACTGAGAATGAGACGGATGCAGAGTTTGGCATAAGACTGGCGTTGATTTGGGTTTTGGTCTTGCGTGGCGCGGTATGGAAGATTGAGAAGGGTGAATCTTGTGGCTGTTGTTTTGGAGGTGGTGTGAGAGATGGTGTTTGCGGATGTGACGGTGGCTGGGAGGTAGAGGGTTCAAGTAGCTGGGCGGGATTTAAATCTGAGGTGGGTAATTGTGTTTCGTCGAGATTCACGTCTGTCCCAGGGGGAGATGTTATGGTAGCGGAACGGCGGGATGAGGTGGATTTTTTAACCTTCTTGACCTTCTTCTTTTTCTTCTTTGGTTTTTGCTTCATAAGTTCAGGTTCGGCGTTTTGCTGATAGGAGACAGCGGCAGAGTCATCGTAGTAGCCTTGGAGTAGAGTAGCTTGCGCATCGGCTTCTGGGTCATCCGCTTCGTCATCATCGAGGTCGCCAGAAGAATGTCCCATCACCGTACATCGAAGAGTAGCCGTTCCGGACACGGTTCCTGCATCTTTGGTTGGGACTCTCCATTCCAGCACGCCCCTTCCGGGCGTGAAAAGAGCCTCTCCCCGACTGGCTTTCATGTCTGTGACATTCCGCACTGATTGGGGGATAGGAACTGTCACGACCACATCCTCGAGTACCGGTGCAGAGTTACCACTGTTGCCGCCACCCAGAAATGATGGCGTCGAGGACCCAGAACCACCTCGACCAGTGCCCGCTCGGCTTCCCACAGGTTGCCCCGGAAAGTTTGTATTGAGTGTCAGTCGGACCTCGAAATCGGCACCAGCAGGTCCGAGGGATTTCCGAATATCGACGATAGTTGGCAGGAAAAGCTTCTCCATATGACTTGGCGGTTCGTCAAGACCAGGGTCCAGTGGGAGCAGGTCAACCTCGTACCCTGCAAGGATGAATCTTCCGTCTGGAGGAACAAAGCTCAATTCACCTGGGCGTTCTCGCCACCTTGCCAGTCGAACGCATGGATGAAATACCGGTAATTCCATCTTGCGCGCTACCGCATGTTGCCCACCTGGCGCCGTGAGGGAGAGCAGTAGATCTGGAACACCGGATACTTTGGCCGTAAAGGCCACTGTGCCCGACACCAGAGCTGAGAGTAGACGCCCAGATGGAGCCATTGTGACTGTAAGAGATTCTACGATATCAACGTAGAGTTCGTTGGATGTATGGCGGACATTGGGCCGCCTCCACGGGATAGCAGGCCCTTGGGCTGCGCTGGACGATGTTAACGACTGCCTTTTGAGCGCCGAGGGTTGCCCTAAAACTGGCGTCGATGACCTATACAAATGACACCATGTTAGCACCTAGACAGCTTAAGAGGCCATAGCGAAATGCTTACCCAGCCAAACCAACATTGCCTAATAGCTTGCCCATCCACCCCGGCATCTCCACCACCTCTTGGAGAGCATTCAGCTCGGTATTGCACACAATGCCAGCATCGCACATCTCATGGAGCAACTGAGCAACGACATCGTAATTTGCTTGAACCTTAGTGGATAATAACGGCGCCCCAACGAACTCTTCCAGTATATCGACGACGCGGTGCAGGAACTCGAGCACGAGGAGGGGCTCTGTATCAGTTTCGGAGAGAGCTAGGAAGTGCAGATTCGACTGGACGATAGAAAACACCGTGACCGGTGGCGATGTATTGGGGAAATAAATCAGCGACGGCCGCGGGGCCGGATGGGCGAAATAGAGGGGCCGGATGGATGCCGCGGAGGGCGGACGAGAGCGATAGACCTGCTCGACAAGAGGCTGGCTAGATAACCGGAGAGTTAGAGAGAGAAGGCGCATGAAGACAAGACACCACCCACTTTTGCTCGTCGTAGATATACAGAGCATCGATCTCGCCGCTCATGGTGTCGACGCTTCCAAGCTCGAGCCTCAAAGAATGGTTTAATCCAGACTCCAGCGACGGTCGATCTTCAACATTACGGACTTGATCAAATGAACTCATCGCTGGTTCTGCCGCCGATAGCCGCCTTTATTTATTTTGGGGTCGTGTGCATCATCTATGTACATAGATCCTGTCCCATAATCACACCTTGTCATTTCTCCTGGATCCATGGCACTTCCTTCACAAAGCACCGAATGGGACGCCGAGTCCCAAGAGGCGAAGCGCCTTCTGGCAAAAGACTCATATGAGGACTGTTTGTCCTGCAAAGTCATGGGTAAGTCAGTGACCAGACTAGCTACTACTCCTGGCTATTATAAACTTCATTGCGTACATTTTCCGATTTTCGCAAGCTTAATAATGACCATCTTGCTAGGCTCTGCCGCATTTATCGGCCTCGGCGCGTACAGCTACCATACCGGTATGGCTAATCTACGAAAGCAAGAAGAGACGATCATGCGAAGCGCAACAAAATACAAAATGGGATCTCGCCGACTCGGGATTGCTACGATTTCTGCGGCTCTAGTTGGCATGGGTGTTTGGCGAGCATTCAACTGATATACGGGCAGGGCGTTGGCAATATGGCATGGCCTTTCAGCATAATCTTGTTGAGATAATCGTGTGTTTATGAATATGTACAATGTAACGAAATCAGGCTTCTTTTAGGCCAGATGTTCTTCGGGTATCATCATGTCGGATAAACTCTATGAAAGTAATGCGGATGATCCAAGAAGACCAGAAGAAAGATACAAGAGGTTTCCGCGAGAGAGAAGCAATAAGAAATAATCAAATGACCACAGTACTCCTACTATATGCTCCCAGAATCGAGATGATAACCGCTGCGTGACTATGGCATATCGAAGTTCGTCCAAAGGTAAAGACCGTCTCTAGGCGAAACGGCCGCGTTTGCCACCTCCAAACATATCCCGGTTATTCCCCATTCCGGAGAGGTCGAAGAAGTCTGGGAATTGGTTTTTTCGTTTCGAGCCAATTCCTACCGGAGAGTCGCGTGTCGAGGTTCGAGGGCTTGGACGGGACAGGTTGCCGTGACGGTTCTGCTGGCGGGGATTTCGGGACAGAACTGAGACACTGACGGGTGCGTCACTCTGAGGGGATGGGGATGAGTCCGAATTATGCATGTCCATGTCTTGTTCTTGAGCTTGGGGGAATGTAGGCCCGGCAGAGAAGGTAAAAACGGGAGGTCGGTCGTGAACGGTAATCTCGGAGGGTTGTTGGGTGGCAGGCATTGACGGCGGTTGTTGCTGTGTGGAAGCCTGTTCCTCTCGCTGGGGTGAGGTGGACTTGAGCGTTTGTCGGGAAGTTTCTTGCTCCGAGGTCTCTTTGCGTGGCACGGCTGGAGTAGCACTGCGAGTTCTCCTTTCCGTCTCGTCATCATCGCTCGTATGGCTGATGCCGTCACTTCGCTCCGTAGCCCATTGCCGAACCCGCCAACCTTCGCCATCAGTTAGACCAAGGTTCTCCCTGTCGAGGAAATGCAGCAAGTCTTCAATGGCCTCCTGGTAGCCTGCCTGCCTGGCCTGCGACTCCGCGTACACGGCATTCTTGTAGAGGTTGGTGACTGAGAGCGCAGCGGTTTTGAATTGCTGTAGCAGCTGCTCAGGGGGCTGAGTACGGGGAGTCGAGCTTGGTAGTGAGGTGTTGAGAGACTTCATCGAGTCCATCTTGATTTTGGCTGCTGGCGGAGCAGCTGTGTTCCTAGTTCGGCTCTTCGTTTGTTTTTGAGGCGATATTTTTTCCGCTTCGATCTTGATTTCTCGGTACCGAATCCCAGAAAGAGAGGGGTGATTTGAGGTGTGCTTTCAAGAACCTCAAGAGACGGAAACACCTCAAAATCAGAAATCAAGGACTTGTAACAAAGGCCAACTAGAAGGCAATCCAAGCAAACAAAGAAGTCCCACAAGAAGGCTATAAAAAGTGACAGAAGGAAGATGGTGCTGGTTATTGCAGCGTTCCAGTTCTTTCTGCTACGGCCTTTGTCATGGTAACGTGACCCACCGCGGGGAAACTTGTCTTCCGCATAATGACTCAGCTCTGATCTAAGCCACTAAGCCTGGACAGCGCGCCTCTCTTCTCCAATCAACGCGCGTCGTGGCTGCGCTCTCCAGCGAATTTCCATTATTTGCCATCTCGGCGCGACTCTCGTCCTATGTTCTTTCATCCAACTTCCTTCATCGTCATCATTCATGTTTGTTCGGACTAGACGGTGCCTGGTGTTACATCTCCTTATTTGACCTTTACTTCTCAGACGCCCAATTCCCTAAACACACTATCCGCACATAGCTCACTATTGCAATAGCGAACTACATAGTTCGATTTCAGCTTCGATTGGAGGATTCGTGCGATATCCCGGCCTTGACTTTGAAGCATAAGCCTGATACTGGCGCATATTGCGCAGTCGACTGTTATGGCGCCTGCAGCTGTCCCAAATTCAGACCCACCGTCTCAGGCAGATACTCCCATGACTGATGCACACGAAGAGCTATTACCCGTGGATCCTATCGACGCGAAAATGACCGTATGTCTGAGAAACTTACCCCCACAATGCCGCGAGAATCGCGTACTGCCAGTTTATTCTCGTGCTCTCATAAGACAGCCATTGCTAATCTGTTCAAGCAATATCAGGACACTCCGGATTACACGGTAACTCACCTGTGACTGCCACACTCGCTGCGTTGCGCTGCGTCACTAATACCACTCCTTCCAGGACTCGGATACAAATCCTAATACCACTGCGAGCAGTATTGCAGGCGATGCAATCCCAATGGATGGGCGGAGACGGAAGTCCGAAGCAAATAACATGAGAAAGAATGTGCTAGGCAAGAAGCACGGCTCTTTGAATGAGAACAAGGTTTGATACAAACATGTCCCATTGAACTAAGGCGATCATGTTCTTACGCGTATGTGCTCTACAGGAAGATGACTCTATTCGAAGATTCCGCTACCTACTCGGCCTCACCGATCTTTTTCGTCATTTCATCCAAACAAACCCCGACCCCCGCATCCAGGAGATCATGGCTGAAATAGACCGGCAAAATGGCGAGGGAGACTCGAAGCCTAAGCGCAAAGGTTCATCGCGAACAGGGGGCGCCAGCGGTGATCGGCGGCGACGAACAGAACAGGAGGAAGACGCTGAATTATTGAACGATGAGAGGAGAGGCAGCCATACTGGCACAATTTTCCGTGAATCGCCGCCGTTCATTCAGGGCGAAATGCGCGACTACCAAGTTGCTGGATTAAACTGGCTGGTTTCCTTGCATGAGAATGGAATTTCGGGAATCTTGGCGGATGAGATGGGTCTCGGCAAAACCCTACAGACGATCTCCTTCTTAGGACACCTCCGACACGTCTGCAATATCACTGGTCCTCACCTTGTCGCTGTACCAAAATCCACGTTGGACAACTGGAAACGCGAGTTCCACAAATGGACGCCCGAGGTCAATGTACTTGTCCTACAGGGTGACAAGGAGGAGCGGCACAGGTTGATCAATGAGAGACTTCTTGACGAAAAGTTCGACGTCTGCATCACCAGCTATGAGATGGTTCTCCGAGAGAAGTCGCATTTGAAGAAGTTCGCATGGGAGTACATTATTATTGACGAAGCTCATCGAATCAAGAACGAGGAGTCTTCTCTTGCCCAGATCATCCGAGTCTTCAAATCTCGGAACCGGCTTTTGATTACCGGCACCCCGCTTCAAAACAACCTGCACGAACTTTGGGCCTTGCTCAATTTTTTGCTGCCGGACGTCTTTGGTGACTCCGAGGCCTTTGACCAGTGGTTTAATAACCAGGATGCCGACCAGGACACCGTTGTGCAACAGTTGCATCGCGTCCTACGGCCCTTCCTGCTTCGTCGTGTGAAGAGCGACGTGGAAAAGAGTTTATTGCCCAAAAAGGAAGTCAACCTATATGTTCCCATGTCACAGATGCAGGTGAAATGGTACCAAAAAATTCTGGAAAAGGATATCGATGCTGTCAATGGAGCCGCCGGGAAGCGCGAATCCAAAACCCGCCTGCTGAATATTGTTATGCAGCTGCGCAAGTGCTGCAACCATCCCTACCTTTTTGAGGGAGCGGAACCTGGACCTCCATACACAACCGACGAACACCTTGTAGACAACGCTGGCAAGATGGTTATTCTGGACAGACTGCTCAATCGCATGCGGCAACAAGGGAGTAGAGTATTGATCTTCTCTCAAATGAGTCGTGTACTTGACATTCTGGAGGACTACTGCGTGTTCAGAGAATACAAGTATTGCCGTATCGACGGAACGACAGCTCACGAGGACCGAATTGCCGCCATCGACGATTACAACAAACCTGGATCGGATAAGTTCATCTTCCTTCTGACCACAAGAGCGGGAGGTCTGGGTATCAACTTGACGACTGCAGACATCGTCGTTCTCTACGACAGTGACTGGAACCCTCAGGCTGATCTGCAAGCTATGGACCGTGCCCACCGTATCGGCCAAACCAAGCAGGTAGTTGTTTACAGGTTTATCACCGAGTCGGCTATTGAAGAAAGAGTGTTGGAGCGTGCCGCCCAAAAGTTACGGTTGGATCAGCTCGTTATTCAACAGGGCCGCGCTCAGCAGCAAAGCAAGAATGCCGCGTCCAAGGACGAGCTGCTTGGTATGATTCAGCACGGTGCCAACGAAATTTTCCAGAACAAGGGTGCCACCGGTACACTTGCTGAAGGCAAAGCAATTACGGATACCGACTTCGAGGCGATCCTGGCCAAGGGTGAGGAGAGGACGGCAGAGTTGAACAAGAAATACGAGAAACTGGGTATCGACGATCTGCAGAAATTCAATTCCGAAAGCGCCTATGAGTGGAACGGCAAGGACTTTGCGGACAAGAAGAAAGACATCGGAATCAACTGGATCAATCCCGCAAAGCGTGAGAGAAAGGAACAGTTCTATTCAATTGACAAGTACTACCGTCAAGCTCTCGCAACTGGTGGACGAACCGCCGACCCTAAACCCAAGGTGCCCCGAGCACCAAAGCAGATTGTCATCCATGACTGGCAGTTCTTCCCTCCCGGTCTTCAGGAACTGCAGGAGAAGGAGACAGCTTATTTCCACAAGGAAATTGGCTACAAGGTTCCCCTTCAGGAAGGACCCGATGAAGAACTCAGCGAGCGTGAAGCCGAGCGTGACCTAGAGCAGCAGGAAATTGACAACGCCGTGCCTTTGACGGAGCAGGAGGTGATCGAAAAGACAAGAATGTCCGAGGAGGGCTTCTCACACTGGAACCGTCGCGATTTCCAGCAATTCATCAACGGATCCGCCAAATTTGGCCGCACAGATTACGAGGGCATCGCAACTGAGGTCGATAGCAAACAGCCTGAAGAGATCGAAGAGTACGCAGAGGTCTTCTGGAAGCGATACACTGAAATCCAGGATTACCCTAAGTACCTCAAGGTTATCGACATGGGCGAGGAGAAGCTCCGCAAGATGGGTCACCAACGCAAGATGCTCCGGAAGAAGATGGAGATGTACCGGGTGCCTCTGCAGCAACTTAAGATAAATTACACCGTGTCCACCACGAACAAGAAAGTCTACACCGAGGAGGAGGACCGCTTCCTGCTCGTCATGCTCGACCGATACGGCGTCGACGGCGAAGGTCTCTATGAGAAGATCCGTGATGAAATTCGCGAATCTCCACTCTTCAGATTCGACTGGTTCTTCCTTAGCCGTACGCCTGTAGAGATCGGTCGCCGCTGCACGACACTGCTCAATACCGTTGCGAAGGAGTTCGAGCCGGAGGGCAAGGCTAACGGAGAGAGCGGCAAGGGCCGTGGCCGGGACCGGGATGATGACGAACTCGATAATGAAGACGAAGCCCCGGCGAAGAAGAGAGCCAAGGGTGGTGCAGTGGTAAGCTTCACATGGTTGCTTCCACACCTTTAAAGAAACAGCTATCACTAACAAACAACAGAACAAACAAGTCAAAGCCGTTAAGGGCAGCAAAGCAAACTCCGCGTCCACCTCCCGAGCCTCATCCACCAACCCTCCCAAGTCGAGATCCCGCAAGAAGTGATTCTGAATTACATGGAAATACCTAATTACTTACCTCGCCTAACCTAACCGAACTACGCCACCATATGTTGTACCATTGTATGTGATTTTGGCAAAGATTATCGTCTCGGATTTGTAGAAAGAGCGCGCTGGACGGTGGTTGTCTCTGTTTGCTTGCTTGGTCAGGGGAATCTATCTAGTCACTTTTATATTTTCTTTTTCTCTTTTCACTTTTTCTATCTTTTCCCCCTGTTGTCTACGTTTACTCTTTTTTCGCACTTTAGGACTAGGTATTCTGTATCGGGTTCGGCGTTGGCATAGATGCCGCTGGTTAGTTCTATTGATTAGGTATCCTTTTTTGAGATTCACCTGCACTTGTACGGTTACCTCGATTTGTCGTAGGTGAGGGTTGATGGACCGTGGCAATGGTTATTCGGTATAATGAAAAGCAATAGATATGGTTTTTCCAAATCTAGTGATCTACTTGAGGACGAAGCTTAATAATATGGGTTGAACCGTGTACAAGTTGTGGTAAGGTATAGATGTTCTCAGAGAAAGTAGCGACATAGTAATAAATATTTCACCAAAAAAAATCCAATGGAGGTGAGATGGAAATTAAGTAGAAGTTACAGCGAAGATCATTCATCCAAATTCATATCCTAGAGCTTCGAGCTTCGTCGTTCGAGGATCTTCATGATGAGATATGCGACTGAAAATGAGAGACAGATGAGTAGTTATTCATGAATTGATGGAAGAAAAAAGCGTGTATTAGAGAAAGTAAAAAGAAAAAAGAGAAACAAGATTAGGAATTACGTATCAAAAGTATTGTCAACAATGAATCAAGGGGTATTTGGGTATAGGTGTCGTAGAGATTACAATCATATACAACATAGTAAAGGGGAAAGATCGAAGAGGAGAAGAAGAAGCTGGAGGAAAGGTACAGAAAGTCCGTTTACTCACCAGCAGCGATAACAGTAGCGCGGGCAGCACCAGCCTTAGCTGATCCTCCGCCCAGCGTGAGAACAAAGCGTATCCAGCCGAGGCGAACCTTCTGGCCGGAGCGGTCGAAGTCCGGGACGAGCGTGCTAGCCGACTTGAACTTGGCCAGCTTTCCGGCATAAGGCGGGTATCGAATAGCCAGGAGAGATTCGAGCCAGCCTGGGCTAGATGTGATCGGACGACGGTGCACGAACACGTCGAAGCTGGAGCGTCCACGGTAGGCACCGTAGCCACTTTCGCCGACGCCGCCGAAGGGGAGTGTGGGGATGTGAAGCGCGGCGTCGTTGACGGAGACTCCGCCGGAGCGGGTCATGGAGAGAACTACGTTGGTTAGCCCTGGGTGGTTAGGAGCATGGAGAGGGGTGCGCTTACTTTTGTCAGTGTCGGCTTTTGAGCCGAACGGGTAGATACCCAGGGGTGTGCTCTGGATGCCGTTGGCAATGTTAACAGCCTCGTCGAGGTTGTCAACGGGGAGGATGGGGATGAGAGGACCGAAGCTTTCTTGCACAAGCAAGGAGTCGTCGGGAGAATCAACCTGAATGAGAGTGGGCTCGATGAAGAGATCCTTCTCGTCCATGGTACCACCCATAAGGATCTTGCCCTTGGAGTTATCAATCATGCCCTTGAGACGACGGAAAGCACCCTCGTTGACAAGGCGAGAGTAATCCGGCGAGGCCTTGGCTCCACGGGGATAGAACTCCTTGTATGCCTTCTTGAACTCCTCAACAACAGCGGGCACGAGGGTCCTGTCGACCAAGAGGTAGTTCTGAGAAGTGCAGACCTGACCTGCGTTCATAAGCTTTCCCCAGAGCAGTCTTCGGGCGACAAGCCTGGGGTTTGCAGACTTGGTGATGATGGCCGGGTTGATACCGCCCAGCTCGAGTACAACAGGAGTCAAATGGGGAGCAGCTGCCTTTGCAATGATGCGACCGACGGTAGCACCACCCGTGAAGAAGATTTTATCCCATCGCTCCGCAAGCAGGGCCTGAGTCTCAGGGACGCCTCCTTGAATGACCTTGTAACATGAGGGGTCAAGCGCAGCCTCAATGATTCGCTGCATGACGACAGCACTCTTGGGGGCATTTTCGCTGGGCTTAATAACCACGGTGTTTCCTGCAGCGATGGCGCCGAGCACAGGACCGAGGGTCAACTGGAAGGGGAAATTGAAGGCACTTCCAACCTATTAGCATGAAGTCGCCAGAGAAATACTGAAGAGCATATCGCACCCAATCACCAACACCGTTCCCAGAGGATCCTTGCGGATCTTGGGGTTCATAAACTTGAATGTGAGATCGATATCATCGGCCTTCTCATCCTTGACCCATTTGTGCAGATTTCGGGTGATGAAGACAATGTCGTTCTCCAACCAGATAGACTCCCCAACCTCAGTTTCAAAACGTGGCTTCCTTAGATCGCTCTGGAGGGCTTCGACGATTTGTTGCTCATGGTCTTTGATACTGTGTAAAAGAAAGGGTCAGTGCATGACACCACCACAGGGGATGCGGAGACTTACGCCCAGTAGAGCTTGCGGAGCTGGATCAGTCTAAACTCAACATCGCGGGTCTTGTGCTCGAGGAAGGTCCGCTTGACGCGAGCGACGCTTTCCTGAATCTCCTCAATAGGGGTGTATTGAAGCTCGGGAATGTCGGATGCGCCCATGGTGAGGAGACGCGAAGGGGAACCGGCGCGGAGACGTTGGCTAATTCAAGAAAGTGTTTAGTGAGGTAGAGACAGATCTGGCGAAGAAAGATGAAACCAGAAGCTGAGCAGCTTACCAGCGAATTTATTGCCTCAGCACATGCACAATGGAGCTTCAGGCCCCTCAGTTGTTTCAACCGCGGCTTTGCAGAGAGGGTCAACCACTAGTCGGCATCCGGGGAATAAGCATCTTATGCACAGAAAATCAGGCTCTGATTGGCTAGGGGAGCTTTGCGCTCGCAAGCACTGCTCGTTTTGTCGGTGGCGCACATGTCGATTTCTGGGGAATATTTTTCCAGAACACTGAAAGGTTTCGTTATTGTTGGCGTGAAGACCTTGCATATCGGCGACGCATGTCATCCAAAGGCCATCAACAACTTCTCCTCCTCCTTTCTCGGGGGCATCGCGACGAATTAATAATAAGGGATGGCGTGGATGACTGATTGATGACTGATGTTTGGTTCTAGGCCTCGTATCAAGAAAAATATACCTAACGTGGCTTCTTTAGGCGTGCCCCCGTTATTAATGGAGCGTACTTGCGGCTGACCTTAGATCCCTCCTGATTATTACCATCATATAACTGAAAATGACGTCCATTTACACTCCAGATCAGGTTGAAGCCTACCTGAGGCGCATCAGGTACGCAGACTCCGCCTTAGGCTCAGGAACAGGCACAGGAACGCAACACCCTCGCCTCGAGAAGCTCAAGCACTCAATCGATGAAGATGCTCTAGCTGCGCTCTCAGAGCTTCAACGCCGACATCTAGGCTCAATTCCATGGGGGAACTCAGCAATCCATTATTCGCAGCATCATACCATCTCCACCCACCCGTCCGCCGTCTTTGAAAAACTGGTCGTTCGTCGCCTGGATGGATACTGCATGGAAAACACCAACCTGCTCTATGGTATCCTCCGATCAGTAGGCTATCAGGTTTTCCCAAATGCAGGAAGAGTGTCCAAGACACCAGCGAATCCGAAGGTCCTCGGTGCCGATGTTCGCTATAGCTCTCTGTATGTCGTCTCCTGCCTTCAGCTATCGCTCGTTGTTGCTAATCAACATATTCAGATCTCACATGGTGCTGATTGTCACCATCGATCAGCGTAGATATATGGTAAGAGCCTCATGCATATTTCGCAACTCCAATTAACATCACAGGTCGACGTGGGCTTCGGAAACAATGTCCCAACCAGGCCCCTACCGCTAGAAGAAAACACAGTTTCCATCAACATCGCACCATCAGAAATGCGATTGATTAAAGACTCACTTCCCGAGCTCGTTGACCAAACCCAAAAGTTCTGGATCTACCAGATTCGGTTCAGCTCAGACAGCGTATGGATCCCGATCTACGCATTTTCCGAGGTCGAGTTCCTGCCTCAGGACTTTGCAATGATGAACTACCAAACCTATCAGCTGCCGAGTAGTTGGTTTACGCAGATGCTTGTCTGTGTCCAGCTTATACTCGATGACGCAGGACAAGGGCTTAAGGGTCTCTATATCCTTGCTGGAAAGGAGGTGAAGAGGAGGGTTCATGGGGAAACAGAGACCGTGGACACGCTAGAAAGCGAAACAGACAGAGTGAGGGCTCTAGAGAAGTGGTTCGGCATGCGCCTTGTAGATCATGAGATTGCGGGGATTAATGGGCTTGGTTCTGCCATGCGGTAGTCAATACGTACTCCATGAACTGAGATTAGTATATAGTGTATATAACTCTGTAATATACATCGATGGATACACACCTACAATGCGATAATTGGTATGATTAAGGTCATACGGAATAAATGATGTCAGGGGTGGTCGACTCGAAGCCGTCCGATCCTCGGCTATCCGCGCTATCGGAGCTCACGGAGTATACGAAACCACCGCATCTCGCCATCCCGTCCCATTGTCTCCAAGGAAGCTTTCAACAATCGAACATCCTATGGAACCGGCCCGTCTCATCTCGTGGCTCCTACCTCTTACCCGTCCCGTCATTGTTTCCCGATATACTCCAAGGACTTCCCCCAGATTCCCCTCCAACCTCCCCGCACCACGCGCCATGTCGACCTCTCTGCAAGAGAAACTTGATGCTTTGCAGAGCTATTCTGCTTGCGATGTATGTATACCGCTCAAGAGAGCCGGACCGTGACTGATTCTGAATCAGGTATCCGATGCCCTCCTCAAACTCCAGAAACCAGGCTCCGGAGCCCCAAGGGCAGGGTATTTAGCTGACCTAAGTGTGCTCTCCTCCCACCTCTACACTATGAATACTCATCAGAAACCAAAGCTCCCTTCTCTCCAACCCTGGGCCGAAACACCACCACACCCAAAATCATCGCGCCCGCCTCAACCATAAAGTTCATCCCCAAAGACTCCCCCTCCCACTCCCTCACACCCGACCAAAACCAACCCCCTGCATCGACCGCCTTCCCACCAGGAACGCACTGGGTCGACAACACCGTCCCCAACACAATCGTCGTGATTGAGCAACCGGCCGGCCAGCACTGCGCCGTCGTCGGCGGCATCATGGCCGTGCGCATGAAGTACCTGGGTATCCGGGGCGTTGTCGTCAATGGCAGGATCCGTGATCTCTCGGAAATACAGGGTTGTAGTTTGCCCGTTTGGGCGAGGGGGACGTCGACGGTTGGAACGGGGGCTGAGGCAAAGGCGGGGCTTAGGGAGGTTAGGGTTGAGGTTGGGGGCGTTGGAGTTGAGCCGGTATGTTTTCGCTTTCTTTCTGCCTCTGCTTGACTTTCTGAATGGGAAGATGGGAGGGCGCTATGGCTAATGTTTGTGAAGGGAGATATCATCTTTTGTGATCCGCTCGAGGGCGTCGTGGCTATACCGCGGGACCTACTCGATCAGGTCCTGGAGATTATGCCGAAGCTTGTTGACATGGACGACAAGGTCAAGGCGGCGGTTGAGAAAGGATCAAGTGCATTTGATGCGTTCCAGCAGTTCCGAACCAAGATTTGATTTGCGCAATGAAATCTACAATACATTTGAATACCCTCAATATACACTTAATATCGCTGCATGACAAAAAAAAAGAAAGAAAACATAACGGGGAATCTAATGCTACCAGCTCATTTTATTTTACTTTACTCGGCAACCCAGACTGCGGCCATACCCATGCCGGTACCCACACACATACTGGTGACACCGATCTTCTTGTTGGTGCGCTTCAGCTCCGTGAAGAGTGTGCTGATCTGTCGGGCACCGGTGCACCCGAGCGGGTGGCCAAAAGCAATGGCGCCGCCCTTGGGGTTAATCTTCTCCTCTGGCAGGCCGAGTTCGTTGATGCACCAGACGCACTGGGAAGCGAAAGCCTCGTTGATCTCGTAGATGTCGACGTCGTCCTTGGTGATGCCGGCCTTCTCAAGGGCAACGGGGATGGCCTTCCAGGGGCCGATACCCATGAGCAGGGGCTTGACACCGACAACGCTAGCAGACACAAACTTGCCAATGATCTTCTGGCCCAGCCGCTCGGCAGTGGAACGCTTCATCAGCAGGACGGCGGCGGCGCCATCAGAGATCTGGGAGGCGTTACCGGCGTGGATGGAGCCGTCCTTGGCAAAAGCAGGGCGGATCTTTCCGAGAGACTCGGCGGTGATGCCGTCACGGATGCCGTCGTCGGCCTTGACAGTGATGGTCTTCTCCTCGTTGGTCTTAGGGTCGGTCCACTTGACATCCAGAGGGAGGATCTCCTCGTTGAAGAGACCGGCCTTTTGAGCCTTGACGGCCTTTTGATATGAGTTGGCGGCGAACGCGTCTTGGGCAGCGCGGCTAATGCCGCGGTCCTTGGCCATGTTCTCAGAGAGAACACCCATGGGGACCTTGCAGTTGGCAGCTTCCTCGTGGTTCTCGAGGAGATCGGAGAACTCGGTGACAGCGCCGGGGCTGTATATTCAGGTTAGCGTATACTTGCCGCACAAGGTACGCGAAGAACTCACCCATATTGAGAAGTCATACTCTCAACACCCGCACCAATACCGACGTCAATCATACCCGACTTGATAGCATTGGCAATATCCACAACCGCCTGCAGACCACTAGAGCATTGGCGGTTCAGACCCTTGACGGCGGTGGACTCTGGGAAGCCCGCCACCAGAGCAGCAGCACGGAACTCCGTGGCACCGCCACCAGGGGCAAGGACAGTTCCAACCGAGATATCTTCAACGAGGTTGGGATCAATACCGCTGCGGTCGATCAGGCCCTTGAAGACACCAGCCAAGATATCGGCGGCCGCGGTGTCCTTGAAACCTCCCTTTCCACCCTTTGTGAGGGCGCTGCGGAGGGCGCAAGTTACGACAACATCGTCGGGGTTCTTTTCGGTAATGACGGAGGGGCCCTTCTTGGACCCGATGTGGTGAGCCACCTGGATCAAACGTTGTTGAGCTGCGGAAAGTCAGATCCCACTCGTACACTTTGCAGTTCCAAAAGATGAGGAAACGCTTACCACCGGACATAATGACGTCAACGGATATCGAAGAAGAGGAGGGAGATTAGGATGGAAGGGGTGAGCAAAGAGGTTACAAGAAGATGAAGATGCGAAGACAAAGTAACCGAAATGCAGGAAACGTCAATTTATAACCGACAAGCAAGACAAGATGCCAGCTGTGGTCCCTGGGTCTCACCCCAGTCGATTATGTATCCAACTTGTGAAAGTGCCGAGGCACATGGATTATCGTTGTTCCTGACGCCAAAGTCACGAGATCTCATCTAGAACGAGGGATTCATGTGAAAATGGGTGTTCTGGGCCAGCTGAGCCTATCGGATGATTGATTTCTCTTCGGTGTCGTGGTCGCTGTCGAAACTCGGGACTTGTTCTCCTGACATCACTTGGCCTGGCGAGGCCGAGTGTCGGTGATATTATCGTTTAAGAGTTCTCTCGGAGCGCGCTCTCCGATATATCATCCTCGGAACCGTTTTACATGATGGTCCTGAACAGCATTTTGCCTCAAGTCTGAGTCGTAAAGACTCAAGAGCGATGTATTATTGAGAAGTTGAGATGCAGACCGACTGCCGTGATGCTTCGGCACTAGGATTATGCATACATAATTAGTCATGTACATAATTATAATCAAATATTGCATAAACTTAATAAGAGTGCGCTAACTGCATCTGGCCTTGAATCTTCATCTTCATCTCGTCTCTCCGAAGCATCAAGTTGACAGTCCTCTCCGCAATATCACTCCACCAAACGCAATGCGCAGAATACGCCAACTTCTCTGTGCTGCCTCGCCAGCCAGATCTATTCCGTCCTGTCTTCCGACCACAGCTAGCAGATTCCAACAACTCCAAGCTCGAACTGTACTCTTCCTCTCCCACTAGTGTCTCACAGGCCACTAATTCAACCATAGAGCCCCCTCTTCTCAATACATGCCATTTCCTCTCAGACACCCCTCCGCAACTCCTCAACATCAAACTCCCCTTTCCGCCTCACAACGCAACCTACCCCTGCCCGCACGGAACCCGCAGATCCCGCCGAACAACAACAATCACAACCCTCGCATGAATTCCCAGAAGAACCCCCCTCCTCCTCCGAAGAAGTCTACTACAGCCCTTACAAGCCAAAACGCACCTGGCCACCGGACATGACAAAGCTCAGCCCAAAACACCAGTTCCGGCTCGAGCGCAAATACCGCCGGCGCGCGGCGCTCAAGTATGCGCGGCCGAAGTGGACCAAGGCGACCAAGTTGGCGCAGGGGGGTGCGATTGCGTGTATGTTTCTTCCGGAGTTTTCTTTCTTTGTTGGCTTGCGTTGTTGTTTGTGTGAGAAGGGAACTTGACTGACTGACCTATTTTTTCGTGTTGTGCAGTTGTCATCATATACGCGCTACTGTTCATGGAGTGGGATGAGAGGGGGGCGACTCCTATCGAGGAGGTAGGTTACCAAGTTCCCATTGTGTTCTATTTCATTGCGTGGTCTATTGGCTAATCTGTCTTGTAGTTCCGCACATATATTTTCGGCTCTGTCAAGGATGCTTTCTCGGCGCCTCCGTCTCCGGCTTCGATGAGGCGTCCTGACGGTTCAGTTAAGGATTGATCTTAGAAAGGGAGGAGATTGTGCTCTGCGCATTTAGCGGCGATGAGATGAATCCCCTCGTATATACTGTATATTATGTACATTATGTCAACAAACTACATTTAAACATACCAGACTCGATGCAAGAGTCAAGCAGGGTGCATAGTGATCTAAAAGGGTCGACTAGACATATACACATGGGGATCGAGTAGTTGACAATCTCGAGGCCTTCATATACACTGGTAATTCAACCCTATACACAGATTTATTGAAAACCCTATCAGTTCAATTCATTCATCGTTTGTTTGTCTGTACTGTACTACAATAATCAGTCAAGGCCGGTCTGAGATGCATGCATGCAACAATAGCAAAAACGAAGGTTTCAGAACTGATCAAGTCGGCCTGGAAAAGAGAAGAAGAGAAAAAGGGAAAAAAAAACAGCCCCGTTATTCATAAGATCATTTCGCCGTGGCCAAAAACGAAGGAGAGAGATGAATATGATGATGAGAATGATTCATAGATGCACCCAAAACGCCAAAATGCCAACGCCGGAAAGGGTTGAGATACCCAAAATAACAGTCTGAGGTCTGTAGAACGACAAGGTAATGCAAATGTTGGGAGTGAGTGAGGGTGGGAGGAGAGTTGAGGTGGGCGTTCTTGATAAATGATGTTTATGGAGGAGACAAGCAGAGCGGGGGGCGCGTTGAGGAGAAAAACAAGCTCATAGCCAGTTCCCAATAGGCTCGTTTGATTGAGATACCCCGTTTTTGGGAGGGAGGTTGAGGGCTAGGTCTAGTTTTGGGGGGGCGTCGGCCAGTGCGCTCTTTTTAGGGCTCGCTTTGATGGGAGACTTTGGCGGGGACCTGTCCTGTCTTGGTGGGCCTTCGCGGACCGTAAGATGTGGCCACTCGTCTTCTACTGCCGCAGAGACCCAGGTCCTGAGACAGTCATGAACGGAAGAATAGAATTTCTCTTTGCAGGTTCGGAGGGTGCCGCCCATGACCTTTTCGAACCCCGATGCGCGGAGTTCTGACCGGAGCTGGTTGCGCTCCTCCGCTGTGGGCAAGCATGCGATGAGCCCGTTGAGGAGATCGATATGCGATGCAAGATAATTAGTCGCGTCCCACTCCACCCCGCCGACGTAGGGCGCAGCAGGGACGGGTGGTCGAGGCGCCGGAAAGTGGCGCTCACGATAACTCTCAGAGGAGGACTTGTCGGATTCCACGACTGGTATCACGTTGAGGTGATGCAGGAAAATCCAAAATACCTCTTTGGTCACGTTGGTTACTTCCTTGCACCAGACTCGGTATGGGCGCGATTGATATATGTTCGCGATGAATGAGAGGGGCTGGTTCTCTTCGGCTGGATCTTTGAGATATGATAGGATTCGCCCGGCACGGACTGCTGCATCTTCGCTAGACACTGCCGTCGAGAGCTGAGTAAATATTAGGTTGATGATGATGCCACGAGTGGTGAACTCGCTGGGGCCTTTCTTGTCCTTGTCAAACAACATGCTCAGCAAAGCAGGGAAGAGCTCGGCTTCAATGCTGGTCAAGCGCTGTAGCGCGACGGATGTTGTGCAAAGGGCCTTTAGGCATAGCAATGTTTCATGAAGAAGGTTGTCTTCGTGCTCTTCCCTGCTCAGAGTTAGCCGATGTGTCAGATCTGTATTGGAAGATATAACGCACCTCCACTCCACCTTCATGATACGGTAAACCAGCTGTACAATCTCATCCATGCCCCCTTCAGCAATAAAGCTATCAACCCAGCTGATAGTTTCATTCCGAAGAAGAATCCGAAGCTTGTGTATTTTGCCAACCTCGATGATTTCAGGCTTCCGTATCTCCTTGAGATAGTGGACAAAGTCCGAGGGATCTGTGGCTGTATCATGACGTGCAGTCGCGGCGAGGGAAGTGGTAGATGTGGAAGGTGTAAGTATCTTGGACAGCCCGTTGGGAGTACCGAAATCCGCAGACTTAGGGCGCCGGTGAGAGCCTCCACTCTCTGGCCGTGGCTTCTTCGATGGCGATGACGAGTTGCCTCGGAATGTGAACCCACGGCTTCTGGATCGTGATCGGGACCCCTTGCTGTCGTAGCTGTCATGGTCTTCCTTCTTTTCCTTTCCACGTCCTCGACGCCCGGAGCCTTCTGCTGCATACGAACTCGCTCCGGCGCTGTGGGGTCCAGCACTCTCAATCTTGTCTTTCTCGATAAAGTCAGCCTTGATGTTGGTATCGAGTGACCTCATCTTGTCCCTCATGTTGTGTGGGATATTCCTTGCGTCCTATCACAGGTTAGTGATACACAATGCTATAGGGCGATAGGGAGAGGTGCACTGACAAGAAGCTTCTCAAACTCGCTCTCAAGATCCTTCGCATTAAGCCGCTTCTGCAGGTCAGCTTCACGTTCTTTCGCATTGAATGCCGAGATGACTTCCTGCACCCGTGAGGCTTTCTTTGGGCTAGCTGGCGGCTGCAAGTCCAGTTCGGGACGAGCATCAGGACTCGAAAGACCACGAGGCCGCCCGCGATCCATCTTGGACGACGAGGGGGACCCTGGCAGATCATTCGAAGTCTGCTTGCTTGACTGGAAAGGACCACCAAACAGATCCTTCATCTTGCTGCCCCCTACAAAAAAGTCCGACTTTGGGCGCGGCTTTGGATTGTTGCGGCTCGTCAGGGATGGTTGGTGGAAGTCATAGAAATTCCGTTGTTGGGCCGGCGAGTAACCTTTGGGGGTGTACAGCGAGACCTCCTCTTGCAGGGTTCGTCGCCTGTTGCTTCGCGCTGGGGAGGGGGCATCATCGCGGAATGATGGCGTCGGCGTTGAGGTCGACGTTGTCTCGTATTGAGCCCAGATCGGAGAAGGCAAGGTGTCTGTAGGATCAATGGGACTCCTGTTCTCCTTGTCGCGGATCCCTTTTGGTTCCTCCGCTTTCCTTCCGTGTTGGGACCGTTTCAAGATAGCGGTAAAGCTATTCGTCGACTTGGCCTTCTTCGGCGCGTTGCTTGGGTCGTCAAATGCTTTCTCCGGCTTGCTGTCCTTGCGCTCCATGTAGTTCTTGAGAGACTTTAGAGAGACAGCGCTCTTAGTCTTCTTGTGCAAGCCTCCCTTCCCGGGCTTTGTCGGTGAGACAGGGTAGAACATGCCATTGTCTGGCGCATCGTAGTTGGGAACAATCTCGCCGAGCGGTTGCTGAGCCGATGTGGCCGGGGTCGGACTCTGTTCCACTGGGGCAAGAGAAATAGTCGAGGGCTGGCTCGTGTAGGGCTGTGAGCGGGAAGCGTCGTCGGCGGACTGGTTCCGCTTGTGGCCCTTGGAGGACAGGAGTGATCGAAAGACAGAGGTTTTGGTGGGAGAGCGAGAGGCATCATCGAAAATTGCAGGCGCCTGAGCGATGCGAGCCATGTCTAAATCGTGTCTAGCCTGGAGCGAGGCAATGAGGATCCAGAGTATGAGACAGCGCTTGTAGAGCGGGTAGGCGCAAAGACTTACAACAACCAAGAATTCAATAACACGGGACGATGCAGAAACCGACCAAGGGAAAAGCAAAGAAGATCAGGAACAAGCGGCAGGAGAGAAGATAAGGCGACGGAAAGAAGAAATGCAAAGCAACACGCGCAGCGACGATGCAAAAGACATTGAACGAGAAGCAAAGGCAAAAGCGCAGGAATGCAGCAGCTGGGGGAGAACTGAGCGGGAGCAGCAGCAGCAACAGTTACCGCAGGAGACCGAGCGCGGGCAGCCAGGGAATTTGAAGCCTTGCACAGAGTTAGAGGGGACAACAAGCTTGAATCATCATCTGTTGCCTGAGCCAATCTGTCGATGCCACTGCATTACAGCGGCGACAGTGGGTTAGCTGCAGTCAGAGGAGGTAAACACGATGAGGTTGCTGGGGGCAACCCATTTAGTCTGCCGGGGATGGCGGATCACTGGCCATCAACCGTCCTCCACAGCTTGATCCATCGAATGATCATTCGATGTTCGAGTCACTCCTGCAGTCCTGGCTAAATCTCGACTCCAATAATGGGGTTGATCGTGACACAATGGCGGGGTGGGAGATCCGTCAATGTTGTTGCGTCGCTTGAAGCGGGCAGCGCGATATTATTATCTAGGAGGTTTATGCAGTCTGAACCGAAATAAAAAGATCAAGATAAAGCAATTGCCATGTTTTTGTCCAATAGAATGAGCAAGCCGGGACTGTAGCAGTTATAGCACAAACAGTAAATTTCGTGGGGTTTTCCAAGTTTGTCCGAAATGAAGCCAGTCTCCCCGGGAGGGTCACGGGGTGCCAAGCAAAACATGCTCACCCCATACTACGACGGAGTAAGTCCTCGTCAGATTATTGACAGAGGGGTTCGTCTGCATTGGTACCTTAATGCCATAAGCCTTATTCTAGAGTAGTCTAGACCTTTAGCGCCCCAATCCTTGATTTCAACAAGTGATGTTAGTGTTGACATGAGATAACGTACTCACATTCGTCAGTTAAGTAGGTCAATCTGATTGATATACAAGAAATTTGTGATATATAACGTGGTCCCAAGAAAAGAATAAGAAAAAGCAAAGCATGTAGTAATGTATGTAAATGCAGACACCGGCTATGCACGTCTCTCATCATGAACTTTGAATGACTAGCTAGTATGCTCCTGCGATGCTTTCCTCGGTACAGCCCCAACAGCTGCCGGCAATCCTATTCCAAAATGCAAGGTACAAAATGTTGGACGGGTGGTGTAAAGTTAATAATGCATAGTCTGAATGAGTAATGTTATCGTATCAGTCGTATCAATGTGCGGTGATTGCTTTGAAAATGCCTTTGAGCTTAGCGGCAGCGCTCGGCGGGGGAGTCGGATCGCGCCTCCGACGATGATGACGGCGTCGACGTTCAGGATCGTCCCTTGATCGATAAGTCTCCTCCTGAGGTTCTTGGTATTCTTGATGTTCTTGCGTCTCGACGATCACCTCGGACTTCCGCCGGGCTCTTCGTGTCTCGCGGGGAGGGTCTTCTTCCTTGCGACGAGAGCCACTGGACCGCTCATGGCTATCCCTCCTTTCGGTCGAATGACGGTGGCCATGAGAGTGGCTGGCAGACGATCGCTTCCGTTGCTGATCAACGATATTCGCAAGAGCCTTTGAGCCGCTAAGCTTTGGAAGCGGTCCGTTGCTTGTTACCTCCTCCTCGGACGGAGCATACTTGAGGAAGTGTCGAGGCTTAGGGACCGTGGATTGCGAATGTCTCGACGATGATTCCTCATTTCTGTCCCCCTCATGGCTACCCGAGCCCCGATGTCTTGACCTGTGTCCACCTTCTCGCTCCCTGGTGCTCATGGAGCGTTCCATACCCTCCGCTCGCCTCGAGCGTTCATGTGTCCTTTCTCTTTCCACAGTTGGGCGTTCTCTCTCGGTACTAGACCGGTGGTGTCGTCTGTGCTCCTTCTTCGACTTCTCCTCGTACTGTCTTCTTGATTCATCGAGGGCTGACAACCATCGCTGGCTCAGTTTGTTGCGTTCAGGCTTCGGCTGGGGCGGTGCGTGGTGGTGGTTATGGCGACGTCCTTCCGATGAACTCTTCGAAGGGCGTCGTTCGCCGTAGGTATCGTCCACGTAAGATCGTCTTCTCCTTCGTCTAGAGCGCTCTAGAGCCTCTGCGGCGACAAGGGCAAACCGATCACCAGGAGCATCTTCAGCACCAATCATTGCTGAGGTTTCTGGGATGAATGTTCTCGGAGAAGGTTCGCCGAAAACGTCCCTTTCTTCAGCATCCAATGGATCGTCAAGGGGACCAACTTGGGCGGAGTCTATCGGGACATCTGAGATGTCCAACGCCCTGGAAGTTTCCTGAACGTCTAGATCAATAGGATGTTCCTCGACTGTTGAAGGTTCTTCAGCTGGAGCCGCCTCTGGGACTACCTCTACATGGGCCGGCTCAGAAGCAACAGGCTCGTCTGCAGGAGCATCCTCAGCTGGCTGCACTGGCTCAGGAGCTGGCTCTTCAACCGGTACTTCCTCAACAGCGGGCGCTTCCGCGGGTTGGGCTTCAGGCACCGGCTCTTCTGCGGGCGGGATTTCAACGGGTGCTTCGACGGGTTGCTCTTCCGGAGCCGCCGCTTCGATCGAGGGCTCTTCAGGCGACGCTTCCGCAGGCGATGCTTCTTCAGGAGCCTGCTCGGTGAGTGCAGCCGGCTCTTCGATTGGTACTGGCTCGTCTAGTGACCTGGCCGCATCGTCCGGAACATCCGCCGCCGGGGCAGTCTCAACGACTTCTTCAGCGGGTTCAGCAGGGGTGGGATCCTCCGCAGGTGCTGGGACAGAAGTCTCGGGTTCCTTGGCCTCAACTTCGACTGATGGCTCTTGTGCTGGCACTTCTTCCTGTGCTGTTTCCTCTGGAGCAGGCTCGCTAGGCGCGGGCTCTTCAGGTGTCTGCTCTGGAGTCTCGTTGGCCGCGACAGGCTCTTCAGGTACTGGTTCATCAGCTTGGGGTTCGGCTTCGATGGTTTCGGGTGCGCTTTCTGGTGTCTCATCGACAGGTGCGGCTGCTGCTGCTGCTGTCTCTTCTACCGAAGCGGCTTCTTCGGCAACGGGCGTCTGCTCACCTTTGTCCTCGATTTCGATACCTGGTTCCTCGGGGGCGCTCTCCGTGGGATTCTCCTCTGCAGCCTCAGGCTCTGGGGCTGCTGCTTCAACGCTTGGTGCAGCAACTTCGGCTTCGGCCACTGGTTCGGGTTCCTCCTCTTCTACAGGGGGTTCCGCCGCTGCCTCTGGTTTCTCTTGCTCATCTTCGAGGTCAATAAGTGACTCTGCCTTTCTAGCTGCTTCCTCTGCTTCCAATTTGGCGTCCTCCTCGGCCTGCTGTGCGGCGGCTTCTTTCTCGGCCTCAACTTTATCGAGTGCAGCTTCTGGGTCGCAATCTGGAAAGTCGTCTTCCATGATTGATTAGCAACGTACTATAATCATTTGAAAATGGATACACACCGTTTGTAGGCCCTCCAGCAGCCGTGACCACAGGCTGCTCTTCAGGCTCCGCTGCGGCAGCTTCCTCTGCTGGCTCCGGGGCTGCTTCAAGTGTCGGATCTGGCTCCACGGGTGCGTCAGGAGATGGCGTTTCGCTGACTTCGGCGGCTGGCGTCTCTTCAGTTGCTTGCTCAGCAGGCGGTTCCGGGGTTTCACTGGGTTCCGCTGCCTTCACCTCCTCCACAGGCTCTGGCGCAGCGCTCTCTTCACCCGATTCCACCGACAGAGGCGCTGCCACTTCACTTGGCTCCGGAGCAGGTGCTTCTTCAATAGGTGCAGCAGCGGGCTCAGGTTCATCCTCAGCCTCTGCAGCAGGAGCCTCTACTTGAACGGCATCCGCAGAAGGCGCTAGCTCCTCGCTCTGCTCTGCAGCTGGTGCCGCAGCTTCTTCTGTGGGTGGTTCTGTGTCGGCCGGAGCCGGGACGGGCACCTCTTCAGTAGACTCAGGTGGAGCTGGCTCATCTGCGGGCTCTGAAGGCTTGTTGTCTGGTACAGGCTCCTCGGCAGGGTTTGGCTCCTCAACGGATTCGGCTGGCTTTTCTTCAGTTGGTTCTGTAGCAGGCTCGGCTTCAACAACCGCCGGCGCATCCTTTGGCTCGTCGGCTACTTCTGCTGCACTTTCCTCCGGAGCGGGCTGCTCTGGTTCAGTGACAGTCTCGGCCACTGGTTCTTCGGCGGGGTTTTCAGCAGCGGGCGCCTTTGGCTCCTCGGGAGCCTCCGCGGCTGGTTCATCTTCGGTGACTGCCGTAGCTGGAGGCTGTTCGCCGGCAGGTTCTGCGGCTAGTGCCTCTTCAGCGGGCGCTTCTGCCGGTTCGGGAGCAGGCGACTCTGCTTCGACGGCGGGACTGGCCGGGGTCTCATCAGTTGAATTTGCTACAGGAGCTTCTGCGGGCTCGCCTGGTTCAGCAGCAGGTTGCTCAGGTGTCTCTACCGTGGGATCCTCAACGGGAGCCTCGGCGGCAGCCTCTGATGTTGAATCCCCTTCAGCGGTCTCAGCAACAGTAGTCTCTTCCTTTGATTCCGCAGCAGCAGGTTCATCGCCTGCTGTCTCTGTCGCAGGAGCTTCGTCGTTGGCCGGGGTCGCAGCAGGTGTATCTGGTTCCGTAGACTCGGCGGTGGTGGGCTGTTCTTCGGTTGATTCAGGCACCGGTGTATCAGCCGGCTCGCTCGTTTCGGCCGTAGGCTGTTCTGCCTCTTCCTCTGGATCTACAGTTGCGGCTTCCTCAGCAGGCTCCGAAGCTTTCTCTTCCTCGCCAGCTTTCTCAGCAGCAGGCTCTTCCGTAGGCGGCTCCGTTGGAGGGACTTCGGCGCTGGCAGCCTCTGTAGCTGGTGCATCCGGTTCAGTGGTCTCAGCTGGTGGCTGTTCATCGACTTGTTCTGGCGCAGGCGTGTCAGCTGGCTCGCTTGCTTCAGCAGCAGGCTGCTCTGCGTCGCCCGCTGACTCGGCGGGTTTCTCTTCCGCGGTAGGCTCTGGAGCAGGATCTGCGGCAGGCGCTTCTGCCTCTGCAGGGGGTTCCAACTCAGAGGCCGTCGGCTCCTCTACAGGGTCTGGAGGTGTCGTTGCTCTTGACGAAGCTATATATGGTTAGTGAAAGATTGCAGCGAAGGGAAAGGTACAAGCGCAGTGAACTGGTTCAACGAAAGACCAGGATAGCATACCTTCAGCCTCCGTTGCGGTAGCATCATCAGAAGAACTAGTGGATTCATCCTTTGGAGGGTCTACTGGGGCATCTTCCTTTGCGGGCTCGGCGGGTTTGTTGTCCTGAGTATTAGGTGTCAGACGAGAATCCGCAGTGATAGTTTTATAAGAGAACTGAGCCGTAGCTTGGTCGTAGGTCTGATAACGAAGGTAATTCTCGAATGAGGGATACTCATACGTGGGGAGCTGTGCGTACATCGACATGGTCCTCGGATTCCGCCGGGTCGGCAATGGGGTCGGAGACCTTGGACTCTGGGTTGGATTGAGGGTTGTCGTTTATCGGGGCTCGTTTGTTGTTGTTATTCTTCTTCTTATTATTGTTCTTCTTTTTGGCCATGGCAGGAGGCTAGGGGTGTGGCATCTAAAAATATGATAGGTTCGGATGGCGTGAGGGTTGAGTAACGAATATAAATCAATGAGACGTCAGGTCTCGGACGCCTGTGTAATCCTCGATTGAAGGGGGGCGTTCGTTTGAGGGGCAGGTGAGCAGTCAATTGCAAAAAGGAAAGAAATATGAGGCGACGAGACAGAATCGAATTGAATTGTGAGAGAAGAAAAGATATTGGATGGCAGGGTTGAGCAAATATTCATGCTCTAGCGGATCGAAAAAGAAGGGAAAAGCAGCGGGAATCCCGTCTATCCGCCAACCGCAGTAAGGTCCCTGTGGAAGACCAAGGCGAGGCGACGTATCGTAGTTCGTCCAGCATCCAGCTGTTTGGGAGTCACCCCAAATTGTCGAGATTTGGGCTTGAAACTGAGGATGTCATCCACGAACTACCCAACGGCATTTGTTCTCATTGGGCCACGTCTCACAGGACCCATGCCCTGGTGGGCCGATTGACGAAGAGGAGACGTGCCCCTCTCTTCGGGAACATTGCAAGTGCAATCAGGGTGCAAGCAGGTATGGGCTGGCCGCATGAGAAGCGTGCAGTAGGAGGCAATAGCGTCCGAGTGATAGACCGGGCAGGGCAGCGATACGGCAGCATTGGGCGCGGTGTGCGCGGTGTGCGCCGTATGCGTGGCTTTAGCACGGTGGCACTACTTCTTGCCTCTCGGGCACTTCGGGTTGCTTTTTCTCCAGTAGTCCTTCGTCGTTTGAGAGGCTGGGCCAACAGGTAAGCGCTGATGCAGACCGACAGTCACGAGCCAGGCCCGGAATGTCGAAAAGATTCCCCTGTCGCAACCCGTTCGCTGGAAGACGTTGATAGAGGTCGAAATTGTTGCTGCCAGACCAATTCAGAATTGACAAAACTGGCTGCGATTGGCTCATAGTACCGATTCAATGGCAGACGGACTGCTGCGCTCCTGAGCTTGGATTCGTGAGCATTGAGCAGAGATGTGCTCATCTCCCCCACCATGAGTTCTGCCCAACACCTGCATTCGGCGAGCGACAGGAGACTGCATGGATCCAAACCGGGGCTTGGCCGGAGGTGACGGTGTCAGGAGTCTGAGGAGTGTCATTCAATTGTGGACGAACATTTTCCGGAACCTTGATGACAAGGGGTTTACTGGAGTAAATCAAAGAACATAATTTTGATGCAAAGAACTGGTGATTCCTGGTTTGTTGATGGTTTCGAGGGCGTGGAAAGAAGAGGAAGAGGGAAAAAAGGAAGTGTTTCTCCACAGCGGACAAATCAGCAGCCCCGCGTCGATCACCGGACCCGGCAGCCAACTCAGACTCACACCGCGATCTCTCTTTCCTGAGTCATCATTTCTTCTTCACCATCTCACCATCGAAGAGCTTGGAAGAGGGCACCAGTTTCCAATATCAGTCATATCATGATCAGCATTCTCAATGGCCAGCGGCAACATCCACTCGAAGTAAGAATTACCCGAGAACCTCTCTCGAGGATCGTGGTGGCATCTTAATTTGACAAAGTGAGGCGAGGACGTCCGTTTGGCAACCGATTCATGTCCGTCCATGCATCCGAGCATTGCACCGTTCTTTGATTCGAGAGAAACCTTGATAAAGCTCAAACCAGCTAGCCATTAGATCTCAAAATTATTCTTAGGCTTCTCGGCCCAAAATCCTGAAGGAAAATTTGGCTCAGCAATCCTTCTATTTTGTCGCAGAGTGCATCAATGCATACAACATACATAAGGGCTTGGACACGCATTGCGGAGGCGAAACCTTCCCATGCTTTCCACGTTGCTGGAGATGCTCCGATCGTCAGGCAGGATATTCGCGGTCAGCCAGAGGGGGGACAATGGACATTGAACACGAAATCCCCAAAGAGCAAGACTCGGGTCACAATGACATCAGGAAGTCCTTATTTTATCGAACAACCGGTGTCCACATCAGCGCAACTGTCCTGCCATGTCATGAACTTGCTCTTATGGAGTAGGGCTATGAGGCGGCGCGGCTGAATACCGCAACTCTGGCTCCATCCAAGACGTACTCCAAGTCTCTGACTGGAATCGTTTGGAGGCGACGCAACTGCTGAATAAGCCCAATTTTTTTCTACTCAGACTAAGCGGCCTGGGTGAGCGAGCGCGAGCCCACAGACCAAGTACTATGGAAGAAGCTCAGACATACCATTCCGCTGGCCAGGTTCTCTCTGCTATACTTCGAATATCCGTACTAAGCCCATTCACCACCCAGTTGTCTAACAGCATCAATGACTCGACATTACGTTCTAAGATCACATATTCTATCATGAACCTGAATAGCATCCTTACTCTTCGCGCACCGTGTTCCGCGTATTTCCAATAGTCCATGACGTCCATCTGGTTTGCAGGATAGCATATCCGGATCCTGTTTATTTACCTATCCCCGCATTCCTGCCAAAATCCGTCAGGATGGCAGGAATGCTAGCCCTCTATAAATGACGAACATGAATGCTCCCGAGAGCTTGGCCCTCCAACTAGCAATCTTCAGTTTATCTTCCATTGACAGACAACTCATTGGCATCACCTCAATACGCGCAGCCCCTCTATAACCTTAAGATGAAGCCCACGACTCTCCTTCTCTCCTTCTCCCTCCTCGTTTGCACTGGCCTCGCGGACAAGATCTGCACCCCTAGCTTCGACTACTGCGCGAGCGAGTTGATCAAGTCCAAGGGTACGTATCTATTCTTCTAATCTCGCCCCTCATTGCTGAGATACTAATCAACGCACGTACAGGCTTCACAGAGGCGGACCTCAAAGATGCACTAAAGGGCACGGAGTATGAGAGCGCCGACCCAAACAGTATCCTATACCACTGCACGAACCCCGGGGCCATTGGACACCCGAAACTGTGTCCTTCCGGATGTGCGGACTCGGTGCAGGAGGGAAGTAAGAAGTGCTAGGGAGGAGATGTGTACGATTAGATTGACAGGTTTCGACAGATATGTATTCGAAATTTGAATTACTCGCATGCCAAACGTCCACTAGTTGTTGGAAATGTCCTTCTCAAAGAAAACCCTCTCATACCCATCCTGCACCCTCCTCCCTACCTCCACAAATCCCAGTTTCCGATAAAAGCCCAGATTCTCCCACATCTTAATGTTTGTATAGAGCGTCAATGCCCGTCGTCTCTGCGCCCGCCCTCTCTCCTCCGCAAACTCCATAAGAAGTCGTCCATATCCTCGTCCCTGTGCCGCAGGGTCCACGACTAGGCTGCCGACTTCTAGAGTATTTGATTCGTTGTTTGCCTCGAGTATGATAGAGCCTTCTATGGTGCTATTGTCTTGGAGGACGTAGACTTCGTGGGTCTGAATGATCTCGGTGTATTTTGCACGCATTGGACTTGGAGGCTTTCCAATTCGCTCGATGTACTTTGTGAATGCTGCAGTTACCATAGCTTGTATACGGCTGATGTGGACTGGCGTTGCTTTGATGATTTGGGGTTGTGGGGGAGAGGTTGTCGATGACATTATGCTGTTGCGGCGCGGACTTTGGCGAGGATAGATTTGAAATTGGCGTACGAGTCTATTCTTATCGATAGATGACCCGCGGAGGATATATAGGTATACCGCAGTCCTGTGATTTTAGCTTGGGGATGTGGTGCGATAGTGTGAGTCATCCCAGCATACGAATACGCTATTGAGTCTCAGAGCAACCCCAAGATTCATAGGACCAGACATTTGTAGTCCTGATATCAATAAGTAATTTACAGTGACCGTGCTTCTCTAGCATGGTAGTGACTTCTCCTTTATATTTATCCTGTATGTGATAACCCTAAAATGCAGAAGGGTAACCTCAGTCCAGGAAAGGTAAGAGCAGCCAATGGCTCCTTCCTTCTAGGTATCTCAACTCGCACCTTCCTAAATCCTAAATAGTACGAGACATCTCACTCGACGAGCAGGTGGGATAGACAGTCCTCGTCCATCATACCTTCCTTCTCGCAAGGGGGGTGCCTTTCTAATACTTCGATAGCTCTTGCAAGGCAAGTGCGACCAGGCCGATCTATGCCCATCGTTCCTTCCTTTTTGGATGTAGAGTCGTACCTTCCCAAAATATCCATGAACAATTTTCGCCGCGGGGAAGGTGCGATGGAGGGCTGTCACCCATTGCGCCTTACTTCAATCCACTTGGTAAACAACCGCGCCCTCCTTGTATCTGGTGACCTTTTGCAGGGAAGGCGCGATCCTGATGCTCCAGCCGCTCTTTCCTTTTACGTCAAAGGTCGTACCTTCCCCGAATGGTCAAGAGAGGTAGTCCGTTGCGCTTTCCCAACAGAGGCTCCTTCCTAAACAGCCATAACCTTCACGAGGAAAGTGCGATGAGCCCAAAGAGGATCTTAATATATATGGAAAGTACTACCAACATGGTCGATATGACTGAAATATGTAGATGGGTCCTCTGCATTGGATTGGCAGCCATAACCCTAACTGCGATATATTCACCTGCAGAACCGGGAACCGGAGCACATGAACCACGGAAAAGAGCTCTATTTTACCCGGATTTAGATCTTTAGTAGGCTGCAGAGACTCTGTCCTACTCATGGAGTACCACAAATGACTCAGTAAATGTCTGGTTCGATCCAGACTCTGTGTCCCGCCTCTGTGACATGACATCAACCCCAGATCATTACATACATAACCACTTCATCACCTCGCCACGAGACACTATATAACCACTTCTGCCAATAAGTCTCCATAAACTTCTCTTCTCATTTTACGAATTCATCTCCGGGCTTTCCAATAGCCTACGGAAAATACGACTAAGGAAAATGACAGACCCCGAATACCGCCTCTTCCAAACCCTCCCCTCCGTCAACTCCTCTGCCACCTCCAATCGCAGCGACGCAGGGCAAGCCGGTGACAATGATGCTGACATCTATGACTATACCGATATCATCACCGACACATCCATATCCACATCCACAGCCGACCGTACCGTCAACGAAGGCTTGGTTACGGAATCTATTGAGTTCGACAACGGCGAAGGTACCACCGTTTATGACCCTGACATCTTTGTACAATCGCAAAAATCATGATGATGATGCTTTTGGGAGGTATGATGGAGTGCCTACTGGCAACCCTTGACCAGGTTTTGGCCATGGAGGAATAATGCTAGTAGCCTTAATACCAGCCTTGTCTAGTTAATACCTAAATTGCACTTTAATCATGCAGTAAGCTCACGGCTACTATTGAAGAACTTGCAGGTTGCATGATATTTAAGGTAGGTCTTATAGGTCGCTTTACTAGACCCTGAAAATTCCCTATTTTTAGGAGGTGTACTTACTATCTAGGAGTATGCCTGTATGGATTACATGCAAGCCTTATCTCTCCTTTCTCCTCACGAAAAAAGCCCACTCTACGGAGATCTTTTAGCCATAATATTTATATTTGAAATCCAAGTACTATATATCCTGTAGGTAAACAGGAAGAGTTCCTTTTCTCTAACTACTATCACATTCCCTGTAAAACCCCATAGATAGGGTTGGTTTCCAAGATGGACACTTAGTATTTTCCGTTTCTATACCGCATGCAGCGCAATTTGAGCGTTTGGCCCTGCCACTGACCAGGAAACGGTTCCCCGGGACGATTCTGGCAAGCGCTTTGAAGTCAAGGATATTTTGCCTGGCGAGTCCGGCCGTCAGCTTCACACTAGTCAGCTACCTAGCTACTATTTCCTCTTGACCTAATCCATATCAAAACACCGATCAAAGGGTGAAATGAAGGCAGCAACTGTCCTCTTGGGACGAGTCTTCTGGGCAGCCTGAGGGCCTCATGTGCGCTGTTAGGTCCCGCCTCCATGGCATGTGTGTTGCCTCACTTCAAGTTCTGCGACAGCTTCCAAGACTTTACTTCACTACCTGATAATTTTTCCAGGCTGACTCCCCACCTCGAGAGGAAGCGAGAAGCCTAGCTCCAATTCCCTTGCATTGCTAACTGATAGTGCAAAGTAGGTCTGGTCTAGTTTACTTTGCATCCAAATGGTCTATCAACGGCGGTTCCAACCAAGACTAGATCCATATCAAGCCAACCCCTTCAGCACGCCAGGCCGAATGCTTTCAACGATCTCACAAAACTCATCCCAAACCCTCTTCCCTGCCAAGCCACCATCCTTACCTTGAACCCATTTGCCGAGGGCTTCCGGCGCAGGAATCCCATTCACCATAAAAGCACCATGCGATTCCCTCCCCGCTGTCACGCCGGCAATCACAGTCCTAGAACCCTGCTCCGCAGTCCTCGCAAACAACCTCTTCCAGAGATTAAACGCCACCTCCTCAATCCCCTTATTCTCCCTCGACAGCTCCGTATCGCAGAACCCCGTCTCGACCAAGTTAATAACCACCCCAGGGTCATTGCCGAGTCGCGAGACAAGTTCCCGGGTAAGCAGAACGCCGAGCAGTTTCGTCACGGGGTACCGCTCGTCCATCTTCGCTGTCTTCTCATCGCTCAGCGCGACGAACACCCCGCGCGGATCCTTCCACTGCGGGAATTGCGGCCACGCGTGCACCTGGCTGGTAAGGATGGTGAGATGCGGGGGGCGGAACCGGCTCGGATACTCGGTGCCTGTCTTTTGGAGCTTTGGAAGTAGGATGAGGGCGAGGAGGAATGTCGAGATGTTGTTTACCGTCACCGAGGATTCATACCCGCCCTCAGCGAGACTGTAGACCTTTGTCGCGATAGCTGCATTCGCGATGAAGGCGTCAAGGCGAGGGAGCGCGAGAGCCTTATCCGCGAAAGCAAGCACGGATGCTGTATCTGCCAGGTCGAGATGCCAGACCTCAATTCCTGAAGCGCGGCCCGTGGAGGACTCGATGGAGGCGCGGGCGGCTTCGCCGGAGGCGAGGTTGCGGACTGCGAGGATGACCTTTGCCGCACCGAGGCGGGAGACGTGTCGGGCTGTTTCGAGGCCGATGCCTGTGTTGGCTCCGGTGATGATGACGACCAACTGGGCGAATGAGTAGGGTGGTAACTGCGGGTGGACGAAGAGTTGGTTGTAGACAAAGGTTGGGAACCCCATTTTGATATGTGGACTATTTTGTATGGGATATGGGGTTAGTAAATGTAAGGAATAATGAGATATAAAGTGAGATGGTAGTGAGCTTACATTCTTATAGTCCATGGTTCGGGTCAACGTAGCCCTACCCTACTAATACCCGGCAACAGGCAGAATGGGTGACGACTGACGAATGACTCCCATTCAACCCTCATTACTCTCAAGGTTCGTATGCGCTAACCCAATTAGAAGTAGGGCTGCTCAGCTCAATGACCCTTTTGCAATCACATATATTTTCCCTGTCATTGCATAAGAGAATCCATCTTGTCTCTCCATCTGCCCCCGAAATGCCTCATTGCAACAATCACCACGCTACTCGCAAAAGCAGCAACTCCCAAAATAGTAAAAAGCCACCCATTGCCTATCCCATTGATAACAGGCACCGTGACAAAAGATCCCACGCAGCTGAAGATGTTCCTGACAAAGTTATTCAGCGCGACCCCCTCGCTGGAGCGTCGGGGGAGCATCTCCGTTAGCATCGTGGTTACGACAGCAAAGATTAGCATAGAGCCGACTCCAAAGAAGAAATTCGCGATCATCGGCGCAATCCAGAAGACGCCTTTTTCAACGGTCCAGCCGTACCAGATTAGGCCGGCTGGGTAGAGCAACGCGCCAACGACGGCGTTTTCGCGCATGCGGTCTTCGGGTCGGTATATCAACTTGCCATTTTCGTCGTAGCGGTTTGCTTTCTTGGCTTCTCTGATCATGATATTATCGATCCATTTGCCGCCAAAGATGCTAGAGATGAAGTATCCGAGGGAATTTGGGATGTACAGCAGGCCGACCATCAGTGTGTCAAAGTTGTAAGGGTCTTTGACGAAAGAGTGTTCAATGCTAATATTGAGGACGTACAATGATCCGAAGGTTATCGCGGCGTAGTAGACCGTTAGCAGAACGGGGACGTATCGGAGGTATAAAATAATCTTCAGAGGGTCTATGAAGACGACCTTGAGGAGCTTTAGCCACCTCGCGGCTGCGCCAATGACCTGTCGCGAGGAGACTCGGCTTAGACGCCGTCCAATCGGTTCTTCTGGCTCTCTTTGTTCCGGAAGTAGAGGCTTTGTCGATAATAGTGTCTCTGGCAAACCAAATAAGATCAGGACAAGGATACATCCCCCGTACGCGGAGAAGAACCACATTGTAGCTCTCCAGTGCCAGCGCTGGGCCAGAGCTCCGCCGATGATAGGAGCAATCAAAGGCCCAGCTAAAGGGCCCTGTTCCCATTAGACCTAGCCATTGGATCTTATGTTGACAAACTTACCAAGTAAAATATCGACATTGCGTGCCCTCTCTCGCGCGTATCCCAGATGTCAGCAATTGTACCAGCGCCAACGGCCTGTACTGACGAAGAGGCACCTCCAGACAAGAGGCGCAGGATGATCAACATTCCGATAGAGGTGGACACGGCGCATAGGACATTAAAAACGACGAATAAGCAAAACGACGCAAGGTATACGGTCCTACGTCCGAGGCGTTCACTGAAAGACGACCAGAATATGGGAAACACTGCCATCGCAAGCATATAGAGAGATATCGTCAAATTCGTGATAGTTGAAGTTGCCCCGAGGTCCCCGCTAACCTGCGTCAGAGCAGGGAGGAAGATGGCGCTCCCGAACGGGGCGACAGATCCTGCAACCGCAACGATGAATGTAATAAACCATTTTTTGTTCCGGGGATACGTCTTGGGATTCTCAACTTCTTCGAGCAGTGTGAGTTGGGCGAGGAGGCCACGTCGCTTGAGTCGAGGAACCACTACCGGCAGGTCGTCCTCTGGCTGAGAGTTGGAGACGGCAACGCGGTCCTCTGCGTCTTTCCCCTGAACAGTTGGAGTGCGGTTTGAGCCCTGCGAGACCGAGTGGTCGTCGTCTGATACTGTGCTCGCAAGTTCATGCTGCGGTCCCTGGGGGTTTTCCCGGGATTTCTCCTCCATATCGTTCTATATTCCGTCTCTCATAAAGCATAAGTCGATAGTTTAGGTCCGGTGTTCAGGGTCGCTATCTATATTCAGTCCCTCATCAAGCGTAAGTCGATGACTTTCCAAGTCGGTGTTGGATATATATATAATAGCCGAAGCGTATGGCCGTGAATATTGAGCATGGGTCCCTTAATGACTGCGTTAGAACACCAAAAGTCAAGAAGAAGAGAGGGCAGAGAAGAAGAGAAACCAAAAAACTTATCCCAGTCGCGATATCAAGCATTTTGACCTTGCTGGGTCCTATCCACTTTCAATGAAGCGGGTGGGCCCGCTTCTGGTCCTCAGAGAATCTGAAAAGTCCAGAAGACTTGCCGTTCCAGCCGAAGAACCAGTAGGAAATGGTGCAGCATTCTTGGGCAGAAAGAGTGGAAACGCCGTCGGCTACGTATCTTGAGATGGCGCCTTGCCGAGGTCCTGCTGGATAAATATCCGTCTTCATAGTCAGCTTAGCGTTGGCTTGCGTCAACATTATTATTCTTCAGCGTTTCTGCGGTCTGAGGTCAAGGGTCTGCAAGCCATAGAGTTTGCTAAATAGATAGTTGAGTTGTGATCGCTGCCAGGATGTCGCCGTCACTCAAAAAATTTGTATGGGGCACTGCAACCCATTCTTCCATGGTCCCGTGACCCTCTTGACCACTGCAAAGAAGACTTGAACCGATACAGGAAGTAATGGCATTCATAAAGCTATCCCGCAGCGATACAGATAGTCATTAGAAGGTGTTCGTCATGAGGAAGAGGTCTCATGAAGATCAAAGCATTTTATGGAGGCCATTGGCCCTTCGCTCCTTCAGGCTTCCCTAACACAGACCCCATAGATTATTTGAGAAATGGCGTCGAGTGATGGCCGTAGGCCCATTTGAAGACATATCGAGGTTCGTATAATGATGAGTCGAGGCCAGTAAGAGGATGCACGCAGACCCCTTCTACCCTGCTACCCCTACCACCTGCCTAAAGAGGGGGAAAAGATTCTATCCCCATTGCAGCGAGGTTGCAGCGAGGACCTTGCACAACGAAAGCTCTTGAAACTGGAGAAATATCAACTATGTTGGGGAGCAAGCGAAGGGCCAATGACCTCCATAAAATGCTTTGATCTTCATGGGACCTCTTCCTCATGGCGAACATCTTCTAATGACCATCTGTATCGCTGCGGGATAGCTTTATGAATGCCATTACTTCCTGTATCGGTTCAAGTCTTCTTTGCACCACCTTGTATACGGTCTCGGAAATAATCAGCTTTTTCTTGACAGCGTACTATCGTCTAACGGGCCTACGTCAGCTCATTACGAGTACACATTCCAAGGGATATGTGGATTGACCAGCTTTTATTGATTGACGAGCATCTTCTGGCAATTTCTATCGATCTCGAAGCTACTCTGTCTAGAAGGGAACTCATACTTCGACAAAACAGATCCTACCATCTAGAAGAGGCTTCACAATCGGCAAAGAATCCTCAGGGTTTCGACCTACAACGGTCACAGCCCGAGCACGCGCAATGTTCAATGCGTGAACACCATGGGGCACCTCCTCATTTCCCCCAAACATCGTAAGCAGCAAGCCTGAGTCTGTTACTGCCGTCTCGTCGCTCACGAGCGTCTCGGCCGCCGCAAACCAGGTGAATCCATCGTACCCATACGCGATGAAGGAGGGCATTGCGACTGCATACTCCTGTGCTGGGTTCAGCGGCTCAAAGCCCCCATTTGGTCTCTCAACAAGGACATCTAGAACGCGAGACCCCTCAGGACGCTTCCAGCAGGCTGTCATCCTAACCCCAGAAATCTGTAGGAACCGGCCATCCGTGTGCATGTCTGACACGCTATTCTCCAGCGCGAGCCGCAAAATCTCACCGGAGATCTTTTTCACTACCACGGCATTGCCGTACGGGCAGATATCTGCGCTGTCAGTGCTTGGTTAGCGCACAGCGTGATCAGGGCTTACTGATCATGTCTCGGACAAGCAATGGCTTCCCGTCGGGAACGGTTGCATTGAGGACTTGGTCGATGCGGATTGCGCCGCTGTTGAACAAGCCAATTTCAGAGTGGTAGAATGCGCGGATTGCATCAGCGAGCATGTTGCCCAAGTTTGTCTCTTGTCGGCGGATCGTGAAGTTGCGGCCATCGAGGGGTATTGCACAATGCAGGAGCGGCTTCTGAACAAGAGACCCAACGCGCTCATGAATGCGCTCTATCGTCTGGACGAGATGCGCCGGGGGCGAAGCCGGCTCGCCAACGGCAGCCTTGATATCGGTATACTGCCGCACTTCAAGGTTGTCTTGGGGTCAGCTGCGCTGCGCTGCGGTCTTTGCACAGCAGCGAGCTACTTACATGTCACCGTCGATTTTACAGCAGCGCCGTGCTCATCCCTGTGAACGATCATCCGTATCAGCGACATCGCCCTCCAGTCAGTACCTGACTTTACGATCCTGATGTTGCTGCTCTCGACGTCAGGAACCATGCCGTTCTTTCCAACGTCGGCAATATGCCGTCCTTGCTCGAAATGATCGGGATTGAGATCCGTGTCCCCTGCAAATCTTCGCAGCACCTCATGATCATGCCCTCCGAGAAGCAAATCAATCCTACAATCTCCAGTCGCAGCCACATTGGCGACTTTCATATCCTCCGGAACCCTCATATGCGTGAGCGCAATGACCACGTCGCAGCGCTCGTGAACTCGAAGATGGCGAGCTACCCGCCTGGCGACTTTCCCAGGTGACTCAATCTCGCACGGCGGGAGGTCTTCGCAGTTCGAGGGCCAGTCACTGTATCATCAGCATGCAACCCTTCCCAGCAGACCGAATCACCAAGACAAGATCAAAACCGGTAGTACATACGTCCCAGCAAGCCCGAGAAATCCGATGCGAAGCCCATTCTCCAGCTGCTTGACGAGGTACTCCTGTGCCGTTCCCAAGAACCGCTTTTCCTTTCCATTCGCCTTTCCATCGGGTAGATGGTACGCATTCGAAAGCACCCAGGGAAACTTGAGTTTTCCGCAAAGCTCAATGAGCCGAGCGTTGCCAAAGTCGAAATCGTGATTACCGGGTGCGGCGACTTCAATCCCGACGAGGTCCAGAATTGGACATATCTGCTCGCCCTTGAGGACGCTGGATTCAAGGGAGGGGGAGAAAGCGTCGCCACTGAAGAGTGTTAGGGTTTGGGCCCGTGGATTAGAGGATGCGAACTCCCGCTGGATGTTCAGAAAGCTAGTTAAGAGGGAAGGGGAGGGAATGTGGTACTGAATAGTCAGTTGCATCATTCTTGAGAGTCAAGGGTCAAGGTAGACACTGTAGTTCTTAGGAAGAGAGCACTTACAACATCGTTGAAATGAACGAGCTGGACCTCCACTGACTGCATAATGCCAGGCTTCTCTTCCTTCGGCACCCTTGAATGTGGAGAGCCCGGGAGAAGAAAAGATCGATATCAGGATACAACGGTTCAACGCTGATCTTTCATGGTAGAGCAGGGATCTGGAGGTGAGGCTGGGGTCGGTTCTGAGGATTTTTTTTGGAGATTTGGGACTACGTCAAGGACGGGGACGATTTTTGAGTCAATGGCAAACGCATTCCCGTCTTTTTTTTTGGACCTGCTCTTTCAGGTTTGAACCTGCAGATTTCTTCCTAATATGAGTCAGAAAGGTCAACAACCAAGTCCGAGTCCTATGTACCATGAGGGGACGGCGTGTAGGCGGTTACTAACGGCAGAACGAGGACACCGTAGTAGTGGCTATCTGTGTTGTGGGTACGTCCCATAGTAACATTGATAGGCTTTTGCTAGAGCTACCTCTCGTCATCTCTCCTACTTGGATACGAAATGGCTTTTTGGGCAGAGCCCAAAGTCTGTTCTAACTGTGGGCTGATGCAAGCAGGTCACACACGAAAAAACTGCCCGGTGATCAAATGTTTTCGCTGCCACGAGCAGGGCCATATAAGCGATGACTGTCCAAACACCAAATGCAGTTACTGTCGCCGAATGGGACACTGCAAAGCCGAGTGCACAAAGCTCAAACTGAAGAAGTCTAAAGGCCACAAAGCAGTGAATCACCCTTTCTCCCCTTCTCTGTCTACAGATCTCCGTTCAGATATCACGCTGACCTCTCAAAACACAATTGGGCCTCAACCTCCACATTCGCCACCCCCTGGTCAGAAAACTGGCATCGTGAGTTCTAAAGCTGCCTAGAGAAATCTTGTCTACTAACTTGGATTCAGAACTCCTGGGAACTAGTCCCAAATGTTGTCTTTCCAACCCTTCACAGCACGATCTCTCAGTTAGCTTCGCGTCTCGTGGCCGACTCCGACGTCTACCTGCAGCGGCTTCCTTATCGCTCTGTAATTACGAGACTTGGAGGTCCACAGAAGGTAGCTCAGATGCTTTTAGAGTGGGTCGATCCTCAGATCAAGACACTTGAAGGTAGATTCATTCGGACCGAGGAGTACGTTAAATTCTACTTTAATCATTAGACTTTCTGACGAATCTTCAGGCTTTTTGATGTCCAAGCCCATCAGAATAATCTTTGGAGCCCGGATAAAGGTTACGTGGATATCGTTACAGATTTACGAACCAGAGAATACTGGCGCGCGTATCCTGGTCAGTCTAAGGATCCCTCAGGGCGTATCAAAACCCATAATCGGGCAATCTTGCGCGGGTCTAGGAGCACACTACACTATTATGTCATTGCGCAGGGGCAAGGGTGTCGAGCAGCAAACTGGCTTAAGCTCTGGCAAGTACCAAAGGATACTGAGCTATCATGCACCTTTCGGGCTGTAGCTCTCAATATCCTGGAAATGACGATGTGCTACGCCTTTCAATCGCTCCCAGGGAGCATTCTGGAGACTTATTATGGGCCAAGGGAGGACGGGAAACCCTACTCCAATCTAGGATTGAATATCATCCCCCCTGTTCTCCAAGGCATTTCCCTTGGACCCTCAGTGCGGAAGTGTTTCTCTATTGGCTTGGAAGAATCTTTAGATCCCGACATTAACGGATGGGCCCAGTTCCGCTACGAGTACGGAAAAAAGGCTGAGAAGTTTGACATTGACTTTCGGCGCCCGTTACTACGATCCTCGGAGTTTCATTCCCGTTTTCAAGACGCAGTCCAACATCTCCAGCTAAGTCGGTCTTTCTGTATCAGTGAGCCCCTGTCGCACGCAAATTTCAACGAATCCGAGCTTTTGAACCAGCTAAGAAAGGACCTAGAGCCAATAGGTCTTTCATGGGTTCAGCCTAACGGAAATTTCGAAGCGCTAGTCGGCTTCGCATTGGAAGATTCATTTGATGCAGAATCGGAAAGCTTAAGCAGCGCAAAGATACCTATCCCTCGCCAATTCCAAGATAGTGGGTGGAACAAGACGAATTCTTTAACCTGGGCAGCAAATCCCATGCGAAGAACTTTGGCCGAATCTACACAGTCCATTCGGCCAACCCAGAAGCTCGAGACTGAGGCAATCGTTTGTTTCAACCAATCAATTATCCGACATAGTATGTTACGCGTGGTGCTTATGTGTGGACGTGCAGTGCAAGATCTTGTTCTACCCACGAAGCGCAAGGAGACGCGCCTCAAGCTCGAGTCTGGGGAGTTCCCCATGTTTCTTGACGTTGAGAATAGAGTTATCAACCGGGTTTATGTCTTATACCAAATCCAGTCGATGCATTTCTCCTCCGGGAATGGCGGAAAACTCACAGGATATCCGAGGCGCTTCATTTCACATCAGCTATCACCAACACCGTCGGTATCCGCCCTTACGCTGGTGACAATGGATGTGTCCTGACAAAGGCCATCCGAGATTTCATAGATGAACAAAAAGGACTTCAGGACCCTTTAAAGCTCGATGAGCTCCATCCAATGACTCGCCTGTGGCTCACACGCAGGGGGTTTGCGAAAGACGAAGACATCTTTCTCTTGCAGGAAAAAGGTGGTGGGAGTCTTAGCAACGCAATCCTTGTCTTGCTTCATGTGACCCCACATTCTTCTCGAAACTCCCCCGCGACGTCCTCTATGAGCTCATTCCACAGGTCAAAGAAACGTCATGCCCCGGAGTTCAAGATTGATAAAGCACAACTTGAATCAGTTCGGGATCTCTGTGACCAATTGACTAAGAAGCTCCCGGTTGAGATAGACCATCCTATTGATTGTTCAATCCACGACATCAAAGCCATGGAAGAAGAATTCGAAGAAGAATTGGAACAAGAGGTTGGAGAGGCAGACGTTCTCGAAAGAGAAACCCTGGAAACTTCTGAGATTTCAATTGACGACCACGGAACCTTCACACTTGCCGTCGAGGCTCTAGTCGCACCATGGGAAAAAAAAAACGCCTCGTGCTGGTGCTGGTGGTCGAAGCTTTACTGTTGGCGGCAAAACCCGAGAGGAACTCCTACAGGGCCGCAAATATTTCGGAACTCGGACGAGAAGAAACAATCTCTTTGTTGTGACAGTGCATTCATTCATTGAGCTTTTCCTTCAAGTTGAGAAGCCACCAGAGGAAGCCATTGTCAAGGCCGAGATTAAACCACCCGGGCAGCGGCACGCCCACGTGTGGGCCCGGGAAACCCTCAGCACAGATCCTGGGTCACGGTTGGCTTTTCGCGTTACGTACTCAAGGGATGCGGTGGAAATATCGTCGTATGCGACGTCGAATCTGGTAAGAGATCTCTATAAAGCCAATTCGTTTGTCCACTGGATGGAGGGAGAATCCGTTGCAAACATTATTACAAGACCAAGGCAATTTGTTACTGTGAGCTCATTGACCAGAACGCTTCCCAGGGGTATTTCGCAGCCCGGCTCTTTCTACACTAATGACCACATTACCTTAATTCCCGCCAAAGAATTTGACCCGCGCAAAAAGCACAGAATGGATACAATTTGAACAGGAGTCGCGGCTCTTGGGAATCTTGGCAGCCTTACTAGTAAGGTTGAGATGTGGTATGACACACAAGTCGTGACTCGAAAAGCGATCAGGCTCTTCTTTCTCACTTACTGCTCAATCGGGCCCTTGCAGCAGAGCCTCGCGACGTTGGGCTTGACATGTGGCAGGCAATGTTGATTTGATGTACTTACTGCATACACAATTTGATGATAATACATACTAGTGTGACTTCCAAGAGAAACAAAAATTAGTACCGCGTGGATCTGGGTAAAAAAAGGCCGACAGTTCGCAAATCCCTAGCTAGCTAACAGCGTGCGTTGATAGATACATACTCTCTCTAATTCTGCCTGACAACCAATCCTCGGGGTACGAAAACAACCCTTCAAAAAAAATTGATAATCTGGCCCGAGCCGCGGATCGAACGCGGGACCTCTCGCAATTATGCTAAGGGTAAACCCCTGGAGAATGTTAGTAAGTTTAAAGACGTATTTGATTTTATTGTTAAAGATGACTTACTAAGCGAGAATCATACCACTAGACCACCCGGGCGATTGATATTTGACTGCGGGATCTATAGGTTCTATGACCAGTGTAAGAGGTGTACAATAAGTTGATCAGGTATAAGGTCACCACTACACCAAGAATAATGATTGTGAAAGGCTAAACCTTGCTCCAGCAAGGTGATTGGGATTCCATAACGATACATAAGTGAAAGGAAGGTAGTATGCTAGCGTTACAATAGGGGGTCAATGACCAGGACCTTCGCCGAACGCGGATATTTCATCGGAGACCTCGGAGGTCATAGCGGGTGGCCTGTTTCCTCAGGCCACGCCGTGACAACCAGGGACTATGTGGTAGTTACACAAAGGAAACCAAAAAGAAAAAGATAGGCCCGAGCCGCGGATCGAACGCGGGACCTCTCGCATTTATGCTAAGGGTAGACCCCTGGAGAACGTTAGTAAGGTTAAAG